>NC_056747.1:356988966-357225220 GCF_019279795.1 Protopterus annectens | reverse complement strand
TCGGAGGCTATCCGACATTTCTGGATAATTAAACCGGCGTCCAAAATAGTTTAAAGCAAAATCATACCAACGCTTAATAGTGCGTTGGTTAAATCTAGCACAAAACAGACAACCAGAAACATTGTGATCAGGGCCTAGGCAAGGAATACAGTAAGAATCAAAATCCTTATGAGATATTTGCTTTCCACAAGAAATACGATTATTTACTTTTTCGGACATCGGTCTGGAGCAAGAAAAAAGTTTCCCCAATGGGGTACTTAGCTTTATTGAGGACTTTGGATTTGAAACTCGAACACGAAAATCTCAGGAGTCGGCTGACCGGCACTTGCGAACTGCTTCTGCTTCGGGCACTGCGTGGCAAGAAAGACTAAAGAAAACGGCGTCGGCTGCATCTTTTATACCCTTGACGACCTGACGTCAGGGAAGGGGTGACAGCAGCCAACGCAGGACCCAGGACTTTGGAATTCAGGCCGACTGAGGGCAACCTGCCAGCAGGATTACCCAAATGTAATGACTGCAACAGTGAAACATGAAGAACATCAGTGGTGTTGTCCGTCTTCACCATTAATTGTCCTGCTCCATTAACTGGGTAAACTATTCATGTACCAATACACTTTCCCAACGTTTTCTGGAGTTCATTAATTCCAGTGCCCTGGACCAGCTCGTTCTTACCCCCACTAGTGTTAGCAACGTCCTTGACCTGGTCATTACTAACATGGGCAACCATTGCTCTACACCAATAGTCGGCTCCTCCCTGGTTAGATCCAACCACAAACTAATCACCTTGGAAATCTACATCACTCCCACCCCCCCACCCCAGTAAAGATAACCACCATGAAAAACTTCTCCAAAGCTAACCTTGGGATCCTAAAAACAGAGGTGGCTAACTTCACGGCACCCATGCAAATGGAGAATAGTTGCGTGACTACAGAATCATACACCAATGCACTGTAACAACATGCACACAAATGCATGGATTATGCCATATTCAATAGAAACAAGACACTCTCCTCCAAAAAGGAAGACAATCTGGTGGTCCCCTGCCATAAACAAACTCTACAACAGAAGGAGGAAACTGATGCAGAATAAGGTGAAGTTCCAAGACTGGAAAAACTCTCTTATCTGCCTCAACAAAAAGGTGAGATGTGTCATCAAATCCTCTAAAGCTAGGTATGAAAACAGAATTGCAGCAGATAGTTAAGACAACCACAAGGCCTTCTATAGTTATGTAAAGAATCTCCACGGCAATACCCAGATTTGCTCTGAGCTACTGCACAATGGCACCTCCTATACCGAGCTCACAGATATTGCCAGTATACTGGCCGACGGATTCAGTGCCAACTTTACCCCCCCCCCCAAATGACCAATCACAATACCAGTAGATTGCCAGTCACCCAGTATTACTGCTGCACAGGTTAAAACAGCACTGTCCAAGGCCAAGAATACAGCTTCTATGGGACCTGACAATATCCCTGGTTGTGTTCTACATGAACTACAGAGTGAACTGGCACCTCACCTGTGTGCTCTGTTCAATCACAGCTTCATCTCAGGCTTTGTCCCTGCCGAATGGCACACTGCTACAATTATCCTTCTACACAAAGGAGGAGCGATTCCAGATCTTGGGAACTATCGCCCCATTAGCCTGACAAGTCTGATATGCAAAGTTATGGAGCACATCATCCTGGACCTAATAAATAAGGATATAGGGAATCTCCAAACTCTGGATCCCACACAGTTTGGTTTTGTGAAGGGTAGATCATGCCTGCTCAACTTGGTCAACTTCTTTGAGTCAGTCACCAGAGATGTGGATGAAGGCAAGGTGGTTCATACAGCTTACCTTGATCTGGCCAAGGCTTTTGATACCATTCCCCACTGAGGAATCATAGAAAAACTCACCAAACTTGGCATCAACCCCTATATCACTAGGTGGGATGCAAAATGGCTCACAGATAGAACCCACAGTGTGAAAGTAGCTGACTCCAAGTTAGACTGCCAATTAGTCATGAGTTGAGTCCCACAGGGTTTGGTCCTGGGCCCCCTCCTGTTTGATATCTACTTCTCTGAAGTCCAGGCCAACACGGAGGGACTCTGGCTGACAATGTTCGCAGACAATTGCAAGTTGGGAGCTATTATTAACTCCCCAAACGATGTTAACATCCTACAGAATGACCTCACTATGACCAATGACTGGTGACAGAACCATGGCCTTAAGCTCAATGGCAAAAATCCCCTCTGGGAAAAACCTGGTTCCCATGAATTACCACATTAATGGTAGTCCACTGAACACAGAAGACGTTGTAAGAGATCTGGGTACACAGGTTGACAGCAACCTCTCATTTGATCATCACATTGCCACTGTGGTCAGAAAGTCCTTTTAGGTTTCACATCTCATTACTAAGGGTTTTGCATCCAGGAAGAAAGAGGTCATTGTCTCCCTCTACTCATCCCTCATTTGGCCAATTATCGAGTACAATGCTCCATTTGGCATGTACCTCACTAGACACCTGCAACTGGAGAGGCTGCAAACGTTCCTCACATAGAAGATCATAGGCCCTAAGCACTTGTCCTATATGGACAGACTCAAAAAACTCGAACTATTCTCTATCGCATATCGCCTACATAGACGTGATCTCTGCTTGACTTACAAAGCCACGTCTGACCCAGCTCTGTTAGAAATGCTACATCTAAAGAAATCCCAGTCCCTCCACACCACACGCTCCAGAGACCTCAACCTCATTACCACAATTAATAGAAAATGCTGGAGGGACAGGTTCATAACCCAGAGACTGCCCATGCTATGGAACAGACTTCCCATACATGTCAAGCAGAGCACCTTGCTGACCCTCTTCGAGAGATATTGATGAGTGGATGGGAAACAGAAAATTCACCCCGGGGATAACACCAGTGGCTCTACTCGACAGACGCACTGGGAACTAAGGTCGGGTGGCACTATGCCAGGGTAATCCTATGGCTAGGCTTGTAAAGGTCCCAGGTCATTAGCCTAGTACACACCTATGAATCTATGAAACAATTTGGTCCTTGAAGGCTGTCAGAGCATTCTGTACAGCTAACATTTCTTTTTGATTGATATGCAGGTGCATTTGACTTGGGTTCCATTTGCCCTAAATGCACTTCCCTGCCAAGTGAGCCCCCCCATGCATAGTCTGATCTGTTGTTAGGGTTTGGGCGGCAGGGGGTAGAGTGAATGGCAGTTCCTTGTTCTGGTGGCAGGCCTCTGCCCACAAAAGGAACTATCTGTAGACAAGGTATGATAGCAATCACTGATTCTAGATGCTGAGAATGTTAACACCATAGGCTTTTTAGATACCTTTGTAGTTTCCTCATATGCAGTCTTGCATATGGAATTAAGAGAATGCAGGAGGCCATGAACCCCAGGGCTTGCAGTATTTTCCTTGCAGATAGCTGGGTCTTTGTGGCCAGTAACTTGAAGTAGGCTGTCAAATGAACTTGTTTCTCTAGCGTGAGGTAGGCCACCTGGGAAGATGTACTCAAGCTTGCACCCAGAAATACAATTTCTTGGTAGAGTACAAGATGTGTTTTTTTTTTTTTTTATGGTGTACCCCAGAGAAGTTAGCAATTTCTCTTTATAAACGCCAGATGATTTAATAGTATGTCCTGGCTTTCTGCCTGAATTAGACAATCGTCTAGGTATGGGTATATCTGAAAATTTTTTTGCCTGCAAAATGCAATGACTGGAGCTAAACACTTTGTGAATACCCTGGGCACAGTAGATAAGCCAAAGGGCAGTGCACAGAACTGATGGTGCATGTAGCCTGCTTTGAAGCGTAGGTATCTTCTGCAAGATTCTTTAATTGGGATGTGCAGGTAGGCTTCCTTTAAATCCATTGTTGCCAACCAGGCATCCTTGCCTAGCATAGGAAGCAGCTGCTGAAGAGTTAGCATCTTGAAGAGTTAGCATCTTGAATTTTGGGATCACCAAAAATATATGTTTAGGATAGACAGGTCCAGGATAGGATGCCAGGAATGGTCTTTCATGGGTACCAGGAAAATCTAGAGTAGAAACCTTGTCCCTTTTCTTTTTCTGGGACAGGTTAAATAGCCCTGATGCTCAAGAGAGAGAGAGAACTTGCTTTTGAGCCTCTGCCCACTGATTTGGGGGTAGATTTAGCCAACCGTCTGGCATTGGTAAGGAGTGGAAGTGGAATCTGTATCCTTGGGAAACTATATTTAAAACCCATTTGCCCTGGGTAATGAGTTCCCAATATTTTGCCTGCAGGGCAATCTTTCCCCCTAAAGGAACAGTCGGTTGTGCAGGGCTTGGAAGTCTTAAAGTTAAGTCATTGAGACAGTTTACCATAGGGGGGAGTCTTACTACTCCCTGCTTTGGAAGTGTGAGCCCACCCACTGCTTAGTCCTGTGAGTACCTTGCGACTGAAGCCTGGGTGATCTGCTGGCTCTGGGTTTAGACTGAGAAGGTCTGGAAGAGGCAGGAAAGGACCAATTCTTAGAGGGCCAATGCCTACTAAATCTGGGAGGCTGTACTTGCAGGAAATATTTAACAGTTTGCATAGATTTAGCTTTTTCATCCATCTTTTTAAGTACTACTACTGCTTTGTTGTCAAACAGGCAGCCTTGGTTTAAGGGAGCATCCAGCAATGTAGCTTTAACATGATCTGGCAAAGATTGCTCCTTAAGTCGAGCATGGAAAGTACAGACCCAGTGACAGCAGCCCTGCAAGATGCCTCTAATGAATCAAAACCACATTGCAAAGTATGTTTTCCAACTTGTTCAGCAGAATGCATTAAATCCAGTAAATCTTTATTTTCAGCACAGTCAGGAATCATCATCATTTTCTGTTTAAGCAACCCAATAATATGCTGCTGATACGTTAACATATGAAAGTGGCAGTTTAAGGCCCTAATGGCCAAGGTTGCAGAAGTCTATACCTTCTTACCCCATCTATCCAGCGCCATGGAATCTCTATCAGAGGTGGTAGGATTTTTGGCAGTAGTAGCCTTAATGCCTTTGGGTCCCGGTGAAATGGTCTCATGATCCGCAGTAGGGTTTTTAAAGAGTAAAGTGAGAGAGTCAGGAACCCTGTAATACCTATCAGGTTTTCTGGGAGCAGGAGGTAGAGAGTCATGGGCCAAGCTAGATTCCGAGAGGGCATCAACAATGTCCAGTACTGGGGGGATAGCTAAAAGCATGTGTTGGGGCAGGAGTAAGAAATCCCAAAGCCTCTTTTTAGAGTCAGAGTAATCCTGGCTTTCCCAGCGAAAATGCTCCCCAAGAGTATGCAAGGTTTCACCAAAAGAGAAATCCTCTTGAGGGGAAGCAGAGGGAATGGAGTCCTCTGCATCAGAATCCTCATAGGTAGATAAGGGTAAATCCTAGTCATTAGAGGAAACCAAAATTTCAGAGTCCTGATCAAAAGAATCAGAAGGAAAATCAGTCCTAGGTCTCTCCCCCTGATTAAAGTAATAAGGTTTTCAGCCATTCTTATCATTTGTTTTTTTAGGCATAGAGGCCTGACCATGCAGTCTGGGCGTTGGTTTTCTAGGCATAGATTGAGTTTTAGGTCTTGAAAAAGAAGATGGCGTCAGTTTAATATGCAAGTCAGTAGGCCTGAATACACCCTCAGAAGCCAGGGCCTGCACAGTGGCTCCGGACCCATCCAAGGTAGACATCCACAGGTTCCACAACTGAAGCATTTTGCGGCATACTGGACTCCAAATGGGTCTCAGTAGAGGCCTGCGAATCTAAAGTAGTGGGTATCGGAGGCTGCGAAAGCGCCTCACTGAGTACTGGCAAACTGGCGACTAGTTTAGAAGTGTCATTGGCAGCTTTGGTCCTATGCGGTCTGTCTTTATCTTTGCGTTTTTTTGTAAGTAAACAGACAAATAGTTTGTTGTTTAAATAAGGCACAAAACCGACAGCGAGGTATGTCGTGGTCTGGGCCTAAGCAAGGAATGCAGTACAAATGAAAATCTTTGAGGTATTTGCTTTCCACAAGAAATACAATTGTTAACTTTTACTGACATCGGTTTAGAGCAAGAAAGTTTCCTCAACGGGGTACTTAGCTTAGTTGAAGACTTCGGTTCTGAAACTCGAAAATGAAAATTTCAGGAATTGGCCGACCGGCATTTGTGAACTACTTCTGCTTTGGGCACCGCACGGCAAGAAAGACTAATGTAATGGTGCCAGCTGCATGCTTTATACCCCTGACTACCTGACATCATGAAAGATGTGACAGCAACAAACGCAGGACCCAAGACTGATAATCAGGCCGACTGAGGGCTACTGCAAGCAGATAACCCAAATGTGATGACTGCAACAGTGAAACATGAACAACATCTGACAGGGTAGTTACGGCTCTGGGAGGTCCTCTGGTTCCGAAGCCACCAAAGAGCTCTGGGTAAAGTACAGTTGGGTACACTTACCAGAAATATAGATGTTAGTGTGCATTCACTGTTGCAGTCATCACACTTGGGTTATCTGCCTGTAGGTATCCCTCAGTCAGCCCAAATACCAGAGACTTAGTATTTCAGCATCAGTTGCTGTTTCAGGACTGACGTCAGGTCGTCAGGGGTATAAAAACAGCAAGACACCATTACATCAGTTTTTCTTGCCTCAAATGTCAGGAGCCCCCCAAATAGTGAGCTAAGTTATGGTGGGGAAAACACCACCAGTAATAAGTAAATACCAATAGCCCTGTAAGGGATGAGTAATAGAGAGGAAAGCGAGAGAGACAGAGCCACAGGGAACTAATCTAAGGGGGTGGTGAAAACCAACACATTCCAGCTAGGCTTACAAATGCCCTCAGGCAGATAGCCTAGTACCTACCTATGAACAAGGGGGCTGGAGGGTGGGAAACCAGGACTGCAACAGTGAATACATTCTAACATCTACATTAATGCAAGTGTACACAACTGTACTATGTTCTTCGTGTTTCACTGTTGCAGTCGTCACACTTGAGTTGATTCCCAAAGCTGAAGAATGGGTGGAGGCAGTCAAGAAGAGTTGTGGCTGGCTAGTATGCCCTGCAGGACTGCTGTTGCAAAACCCGCCCTGGATTTGGAAAAGATAGGTAGATGGTGTGTACAGAACTCCAGGTAGCAGCTCCCAGAATGTCCCTGGTAGGGACTCCCCTGAAGAATGCTGTAGAAGTAGAAACTGACCTAGTGGAATGCGTTCTGACCCCCTAAGGGGTTGGTTTCCAATGGTGTTTGTAGCAGAAATGGACTTGGCCTCTGCCTCTGTTGCAAAACTGACTAGTAACTGGTCAGAGTTTCCTAAGGACTTAGTCCTATCAAGCTAGAATCTGAGCTGTCTGTGCATGGCCAAGGAGTGCAGGATCCTTTCCCCTTTATTTTGAGGATTAGGGAAGAAGGTTGGCAAATGGATAGATTGGTTGAGAGCCACATTGGACACCACTTTAGGCATAAAGGAAGGGTTAGCCCTGAGGGAGACTCTGTCAGCATGAAAAATTATGAAGGGTTCCACAGCCATAAGTGCTTGTAGGTTAGACACTCTTTTAGCTGAAGTGATGGCCAGAAGCAAGGCTGTTTTCCAAGATGAGGAATTGTAACTCTGCTGACGCTGCAGGCTCAAAGGGGGGTAGAGAGAGGTTTTCCAGTACAAAGTTAAGGTCCCAAGCAGGGGTGGGGGCTCTCCTTGGTGGCCTTAAGTTGTTTGCCCCTCTCAGAAACTGTTTGATGAGAGGGTGAGAGAAGAGAGGTGACTCAGTGTTGTAATGAGCTGAGATGGCAGAAGCATGGATCTTAATGGAGAAGGATAGGCCTTTGTGGAGTAGATCTGCTAGGTAATCCAGGACTAGAGGTAAGGAGGGCAGTGCTGTGTCCTCTTCCTTTAGACTTAATCCAGGAACAATACCTTTCCCACTTATCAGGGATGAGGCAGGCTGCAAGATTCAGGGTCTGCAGTTGTGGATGCAAGATCTGTCCCTCCTGAGTGAGGAGGGCTGGGATCTAGGGTAGGTGCCAGGGTGGCACCGGTGACAGGCTGCGTAGTAGTGGGCACCAGTGCTGGTGTGGCCAGTCTGGGGCAAATAGGATTGCCCTTGGACTGTCCTGTCTTAACTTGAGTAATATTCTTGAGAGAAGGGACAGAGGAGGAAATGCATAGACAGAGTTTTTCCCACTGGAAGGATAGTGCATCCACTTTCCAGGCCCTGCTGCGAGATGCCCTGGTGCAGTATTTGCTGCGCTGGTGATTGTAGGGGGAGACAAAAAGGTCCATCTCCACGGTCCCCCATTTCTGGTTATAAGGCTGAAAGTGCGGAGATCTAATTGCCACTCGTGTGGGTCTAGGAGACCTCTGCTTAAGTCATCTGCCAGAGAGTTCTGTTTGCCTGGCAGGAATTGAGCTTGCAGATGAACATGCATGTCCAAGGCAGTGTTCCACTGGGCCATGGCTAGCCTGCAGTGTGGGGGTAAGAGTGGGTTCCCCCCTGCTTGTTGATGTACCACATAACTGTGGTGTTGTCTGATTTTATTAGCAGGGGTCCTGGTGAGAGTAGGGATCTGAAAGCTGTCAGAGCGTCCTGAACAGCTAACATCTCGTTTTGGTTGATGTGCAGATGAACTTGACTTGGGCTCCAGTGGCCCTGAATGCACTTGTTGTCCAGATGAGCCCCCCAGGCATAGTCTGATATGTCTGTGGTTAGGATCTGGGAAGCGGGGGTTGAGTAAAGGGAAGTCCCTTGTTGTGTTTGCATGCTGCTGCCCACCAAAGAAACTCTGTCCTTAGACAAGGTATGATAGGAATGATGGTTTACAGGTCCTGAGAATGTGGGCACCAAAGACTTTTTAAGTACCATTGCAGTTTCCTCATATGCAGTCTAGCGTACAGAATTAGTAGAATGCAAGAGGACATGAACCAGAGGGCCTGCAGGATTTTCCTTGCAGATAGCTGGGTTCTGGTGGCCATTTGAGTGAAGTAGCCTGTCAGGCTTGTTTTTCTGGAGTACGGAATGCCATCTTGGATGCAGTGTCCAAGCTTGTTCCCAAGAATACAATCTTTTGACTGGGGACTAGTTTTGATTTCTTTTCATTGATAGTGTACGCCAGGAAGGTTAGAAGGTTCTTTACGTCAGGTGTTGCAACAGCTTTTCCTGTCTGCCTGAATCAGGCAATCGTTCACGTAAGGGCAAATTTGAATCTTTCTCGGTCTGCAATAGGCAATGGCTGGAGCCAGGCATTTTGTGAAGACTCTGGGAGCAGTGGATAAGCCAAAGGGAAGTGCAGAGAACTGATCATTCATAGATCCTGCCCTGAAATGTAGGTATTTCCTGCATGAGTTCCTGATAGGGATGTGCAGATAGGCTTCTTTTAGGTCTAGGGTGGCTAACCAGGCATCTATGGACAGCATAGGAAGAAGCTGCTAAAGGGTGAGCATTTTGAATTTTGCTACCACCAAGAAGGTGTTTAGAATGGAAAGATCTAGGATTGGGCACCAAGTGCCCTCTTTTCTGTGTACCAGGAAAAATCTGGATTAAAACCCTTGACCTATCTGTTCTGCAGAACAGGTTGAATTGCCCTTATGGAGAGAGCAGGCACTGAACATGATTTTGTACCTCTGCCCACTGGTTTGGAGGAAGGTCTGGGAACTTTTTTGGGGTTGGCAGTGAGTGGAAGTAAATTTATACCCATGGGATACAATGTTGAGGACCCATCAGTCTTTGGTGGAGGTTCAGTTTTTTTGCATGATGGGCAAGTTTTCCTCCTAGGGGCACAAGCAATTGGACAGAGGTGAGGAGTGGAGTTGAGAAGTCATTGTGAATTCTTTCTGTAAGGGGGTGGCTTAGCACTCTCTGTTTTAGAAGTGGAGGTACTCCATTGCTTAGATCTCTGCATACCCTTAGACTGTAATCTGGGGGGGTCTGTTTCCCCTGGGTCTAGTTTGAGATGGCCTTGAGGGGGCTGGAAAGGACCAATGTTTCGAGGGACAATGCCTACTAAATCTTGGAGGCTGCACTTGCAAAAAATCTTTGACTGTCTGCATAGAATTAGCTTTTTCTTCCGTCTTTTTTAGAACCTCTTCTGCTTTGGTGCCAAACAGACTGTCCTTGTTCAAAGGAGAGTCTAGTAATTTTGATTTGACATGGTCTGGCAAGGTCTGCTCCTTAAGCCAAGCATGCCTTCTCAGTACAGAACCAGTGACTGCTGCCCTGCAAGATGATTCTAGGATGTCAAAGCCACATTGCATGGTATGTTTGCTGACTTGGCTTGCAGAATGCAAAAGCTCCTGTAATGGTGGACAATTTTTGCTTAATAAGTTCCACAATAAGTTGCTGGTATTTCAGCATGTGAAACTGGCAATTCAATGCCCTAATGGCGAGAGTTGCAGAGGTGTATACTTTCTTACCTATCTGTCTAAAGCTCGGGAATCCCTGTCCGAAGGGGTGGGATTCTTAGCTGTAGTTGCTTTTATACCTTAAGGCCCCTGGGAAATGACCTATGGGTCAGCAGTAGGATTTTTGAAAATAAATCTGAGAGAGTCAGATACTCTGTAGTACCCATCTGGTTTCCTTGGAGCAGGGGGTAAAATATCAGGAGTTAGACTGGATTCCATAAAGACATCATCCACAACAGGAGGGATAGCTAAAAGTCTATGTTGTGGCAAATCTAAAAATTCTCTGAGTCTCTTTTTGGACTGAGGATAATCCTGGCATTCCCAGTGGAAATGCTCTCAATGTATGTAGGGTTTCACCAAAAGAAAACTCTTCTGGAGGGGAAGCAGATCGAATAGAGTCCTCTGCATCTGAATCCTCATATGCAGATAAAGGCATGTCTTCATATTCAGAAACCTCAGAGTCGTCGGACTCTTGGTCTAAAGCTGCTGGGGACAGGTCTCTTTCTCTTAGCAGAAGGCTGGCTTCTCCTAATCAGCATAATCAGGTCTTCTGTCATTTTAAGCATTTGATGTCGTGGCAAGGAAACAGGTGCTTGAGTTTGGGTAGTCCGTTTTTTTAGGTGTAGTTCGTACTCTTGGCCTTAGAATCTCAGTAGCTTTAGACAGAACTGAAAACGCGAAAGTAGTAGTCTGTGTCGAATATCGGTAATGGGAATAACTTCCTCAGAAGCCAGTGCCTGCAAAGCCGCTCCGGACCCATCCAAGGTAGAGACATCTGTAGGTTCCGGAGTCAAAGAAGAGTCTTGTGGCATACCGGACTCTGAACAGGTCTTGGTAGCAGCCTGCGAATCCATCAAAGCGGACATCAGGAGGCTGCAAAAGTGCCTCACTGAGGTCCAGCAAACTGGCAATTAGCTTAACGGCAGAGTTGTTGGCAGTTTTGGACCTGTGCGGTCTATCGTTATCCTTTTTTTTTTTTTTTCGGAAGATCGGTAGTCGGATGGCTTACCGAAGCCATTTCTGAATAGGGAGATCGAGAGCAAAAGTATTTTACGACAATAAGGGCCCAACAATGAAAAGTTCGAGCACTGAACAAAGCACAAAACAGACAGCGAGCTACATTGTGGTCTGGGCCTAAACAAGTGACGCAGTAAGAATGGCAATCTCGGTATGGTATTTACTTTCCACAGGAGAGACAATTGTTAACTTTTTCTGACATTGGGTAGAGCAAGAAAAAAGGATTCCCGACGGGTACTTAACTTCAGAAGACTTCAGGATGATTCAATTTGGAAACGAAAACTCAGGTAGCAGCCTACCGGCACTCGTGCAAACTGCTTCTGCTTTGGGCTCCTTGGCAAGAAAGACTGATGTAATGGCATCAGCTGCCTGTTTTTATACCCTTGACGACCTGACGTCAGTCCTGAAATGACAGCAACTGACGCAGAAATACTAAGTCTCTGGTATTCGGGACAACTGTGGGCTACCTGCAGGCAGACTACCCAAGTGTGATGACTGCAACAGTGTAACATGAAGAACATCTGCCAGTTCTAAAGAA
Source organism: Protopterus annectens (assembly GCF_019279795.1). NCBI lineage: Eukaryota > Metazoa > Chordata > Ceratodontiformes > Protopteridae > Protopterus > Protopterus annectens. The sequence continues at coordinate 357,213,309 of NC_056747.1, read as the reverse complement.
ATGAATAACTCCACAGCTGGAGCTGGGAGATCCAGAACAGATGACTCTAAGACCTCGGAGGGTAAAGGAGAAGGGGTTAGTAGGGTAAAGGAAGTTTCTGTGCCAAGACCCGAGAAGGTCACAACTGAAAGGGGGTCCGACAGCCCTCTAGCCCAAAGAAATTTATTCACCAGACTCTCCACATAACGTTCAGAAATTCTTTTGCTAAAGCGGGCGAAGTAGAAAGGGATTTAGGCCTCTGCAGAAAAACTTCTGGGAGCTCTCCAGTGAATGGGTCAACAGAAGGTGAATAAGTAGTTCAAAGTATTACTTCCTTAGTCACAGAACGTGAAGCACCAATGCTTTCCTGCATTAAGGCCTTCAAAAACGACTTAAGATAACAGGTGCTGGAATAGTTATTGGCACAGGTTTCAGAGAGAGGCCTGTGGGGTTCTGTTGACACTTTTGGAACATAGGGTTTCAATTTCTTTGCTTTTGGACCCGACAGAGATGTTGGAACAGAGGGACTCTGTTTCTTTCCTTTGTCCACAGAAGATGAGAATGAAGGGGATGAAAGATCTGTTTTAGCTTTGCCAAGAGAAGATAGGGCTTCACTAAAAGCTAAGGGAAGCAGACCTTTCAAAAGTAAGACCTGGCATAAGATCAGTAACTTATTGTGAGGGGGTTCTAAGATGGCTGCACACTGAGTAACAGCTTCTTTCTAGCTCTCCCAGTGTGAAAACAAACTCTGCAGAGAAGGCCAGTAGACTTGTGTTTATGGGTGAATTTCAGTAATTGGCTAGTAAGTACACTGCCTGGATCCCAGGAATAAAGAAAGAAACACAGAAGACCTGGAAAAAATAAGCTACAAAAAGACAGGTAGAAACACTGACTACGGAGAGCTCTGCAGCTGTTTAGCAAAAAGTAATGCGACCTTCAGACATGACTTCAACAACCTATAGGATGATATAAAACCGCATACAGACCAGGTTAAAATAAACAAAACATGGAGTATATCAACACAAACAACAAAAGTCTAGAACAAATGGAAGAAGCTTTAAAAAGATATTCAGATGAGGTTTACTATCAAAATGTTGATGATGGTTCTGCGAACACGGACATGACTAACAGCAGTTGGCAGACGTCTGTGTTGCCGAACATTGAGAGAGCGAGAGCACATATCAACGAATGCAACTGTGCATTCGGTGATAAGCACTTGATGTTATGCGTAGAATACAGATTGGGAAATGTATCCCTTTCCTCACCGTAATGCGATCTCGGAATTGGAATACATAGTTTGCAGGTGGTGTAGTGGGTGCAGCTCCCCACAGGGGGATGCAGGGGGGCTTGCCCCTCTGCTAAAACGTGAATGCCAGTGCAGGAGTTTAACTTAACATTAGTACCTACACTGACATCACGTTCGATATTCGGCATAAATGTCAAATCTGTTGAATTCGTTCAACAGATTCGGCATTTATACCCAATTAGTATTCAGGAATTTGCAGTTCCCATTTGGTGTTAAACTTTTTTTTTTTTTTTTTTTTTTTTTTAATTTCGGGATTTTCTTTAGTAAAGCTTCAGACGAGATGATAAAGCTGCAAAAATCAGAGGGCAAAATGAAGAAAAGGCTGGCTGAATGAGACTGGTCTGGTAAGGAAGTGATGTTTAAAAAAATAATAGGATTAGAGGACATAGCAAATAGGAAAAATGAGATTTTCAGCTATACCATAGAAGCTGGAATGAACAGACTGCATTAATTTTATGAAAGCACAAATAAGCAACTGAACTGGTATTCCACAGCAGGACTTGTTAGCTGAATAGGCACACTGTGTGTATACTCCAAATCTAGCTATAAGAAAGCAACCTACACCTTTAACAGTAAGGATGCAATTCTACCAGCAGAAAGTGATTACTTTGTCAAAACTGTGACAGAAGGACAAAATACAAAACGTAGGAGATAAGAGTATTTGTGGAGAATGATTACTCAGTGTACACCAAGCAAAAGAAAAGTAAATTCATTCCTCTACTCGGAGAATGTTGAGATGCAGGTGTGAGATTCAAAACTGTTTTATCCAGCTGTTTTCAAGGTATTCTTCCCTGGAGGAATAAAACCATTTTTGATGGTGCATGCTAAGGAGGAAATACAAAAGTTTGTCCAAACTGAGCTGTGAAACAGAAGGAGATTCGGCTTCTTGTTCCCCTGGTAATAAAGTCCACAGAGACACTACACCTGTGAAACCTTTTCCAATACTTCAACCAAAAATGTTGGAGAGAAGAAGGAAGCACAAGAGTTGACAAGATGAATATAGAGCATGTCGAAAATGAAGCAGAGACAGGATTAGGCTGATGGAGAACAGTAACAACAATCAGTAACAATGCAGGATTATAATGCAATAATTATATTTGTGCAATATGTCAGAACAAGAAAATCTGGAAAAATCAGACTTCTTCAAAATTTGTTTGATGAGTGGGGGACTCTAAAGTACATGCCCTACTTCATGTCATTAATATTCGGAAAAATGCTTTAGGGAGAGGAAGAGAGGTGAGAATGCTAACCAAGTAAAGAAAAACCCTTTTCTTAATAGTACTGTATCTGTGTTGCATAGTTTTCTCTGCATGCTATTTTTGGTGTAATGGGGATTGTAAACAGGTGGTGTTTTTATTTTTCTCCCCTCTTCTTCTTCTTGTGTAGGATTGCGAAACATAGGCAATGTGATAACAAGAACAAAAAAAAATAAAAAAGGAAAAGGGAGCCTAGTTAAGGGGCATGACAAAGTTAATTAATGTTTTTTCATTATTGGATGAGGAAATGACTGATTAAGGACCTTTGTTTTAAGACAGAGCAAGTAAATGAAAAGGAATACTGATCAGACTTTTTTTCCTGGCACTTATGCAGCTGGGCACTTATGCAGCTGGTCTTCATGCCTCCTTGGAGACAATCTGATAAGAGAAACTGGAGATAGTCTGGTGGAAGGGGATTAGCTTAAGAAAAAGAAAAAAAGAACAGAGAAATTGACTAGGACATGTTACCTGAAAACAATCAGGGGTTTTCCCATGTGTGACAGCTTTAGAGAGAATACAAAACTAGTCAGACTTGAAGTGAAGTTCTCTGTTTTTTTTTTTTTTTTTTTTTTGTTCGTTTTAAATGCAATGGGGGTACTAATATAAATAAACAGGTGCTTTTGTTTTTTTGTTTGTTTTTTCTTGTTTACCCTTCTCTTTTTCTTTGTTCAGTTTTGAAAAATGTAGGCACTGCAATGAAAAAAATGAGGAGGGGAGCAGATGGGTGGACAGTGGAAGCGGCTGGTTAAGAGAGTATGACGGAAAAATCTATGCGTTGTTTTCCCATGCTTGCATAGGGAAATGAATGGGTAAAAACCCTAGGTATTATCCAGTAACAAGTTTATTACAAAGAATGTAAATGAAAACAATACTGAACGTTGTTGGGCTTTTTTCTGATAAACACGGTACCCTTAGTAGCTTTGTATTTGGTTTGCACTGTCACTAGAAAACAATTTAATAAAGATAAATGGCTTGGAGAAAGTGTTTACTGACAGCATTCAATTGCTTTTTCAACTGGGAGAGTTATAAAGATATGCAAAATCAAATAGCACTTATTAGCAAAGTAAGTACCATGCACCTTAGCACAACTAACCTTTTTTTGTGGTTAACTTTAGCATGCGTAGCTATAAACTTAGAACTTGCATTCTTATTTGCAAGCAAAAATATCAATATTTTAAGATGTACATAGTTGTGTGTGTTAAGTTCATAGATTTTTTTTTTTTTTTTGGGCGGGAGGTTGGTTGTTCTGTTAAAGGGCTTTTAAAAAAAACAATTTTTTTTTAAGATGTGACATTGGCACAAATGGATATGACATGAAACAACTGTAGAATAGACCAACCTGAAAAAAGTACAGTTTTGTACCTACCATAAATGTAGATGTCCGAGAGACATGCAACTGCAGTCATAACATGTGGGTTGTCCTGCCTCAGGCAGCCCTCGGTCGGCCGGATTCCAAAGTCTGGGTCCGACGTCGGCTGATGTCGCATTTCTCTCCGACGTCAGAGCGGCTGGAGTACATAAGCATCAGCCGACGCCATTTTCTTCAGTGTTTCTTGCCCCAGATGCCAGGTGCCCTCCAAGGAAGGCTGTAATCAAATTGGTAGACAAACAGGATTCCAAACAAATACATGAGTAATAAAACAAATACACCATAACAGATATCCCCAGCTAAGAGTGAGGGGGATAGGAGTGGACCCTAAGCATAGAGGGGTATGGAGGGAGGGAAAACCCGACTGCAGTTGCATGTCTCTCGGACATCTACATTTATGGTAGGTACAAAACTGTACTATGTCCTTCAAGAATGCAACTGCAGTCATAACATGTGGGTAGAATACCATAGCTTAGCTGGGGGACGAGGTATGCTCTAGGAAAGAGATGGTGTGGCAATCAAACCCTGCAGGACTGCCGAAGCAAAGCCTGCTCTGGATCTGGAATATAGGGGGAGATTGTAGTGTTTTGAAAATGTATGCACGGAGCTCCATGTAGCAGCTTCTAGAATGTCCTTTGTAGGCACCCCTCTTAAAAATGCTGTAGAGGTGGCTGTAGCTCTGGTGGAATGTGGTCTGACATAGGCTGGAACAGTCTTTCCATGAAAGGAATAACAGAATCTGATGCAATGTCCAATCCATTTAGAAATAGTCTGTTTTGAAATTGCTTTTCCTTGGGACTGCAGGGGCGTAAGCTACAAAAAGCTGTTCAGACTTCCTACTGGCCTTTGTTCTGTCCAGGTAGTATCGAAGTTGTCTATGAATGTCCAAGGTATGTAAAAGCCTTTCCCCCTTATTCTCAGGATTGGGAAAGAAGGCAGGCAGATGAATGGCTTGATTTAGAGAAACCCTAGATACCACCTTTGGCATAAAGGTAGGGTTGGTCCTTAATGAAACCCTGTCTCTGTGAAAAATAATAAAGGGTGGTATTGCCATTAGGGCCTGTAGTTCCGAAACCCTTCTTGCTGAGGTAATTGCCAACAGGAAGGCTGTTTTCCATGAGAGAAATTGCAAGTCAAATGAAGCTGCTGGCTCAAAAGGAGGTAGAGTCAGTTTTTCTAAGACAAAATTGAGGTCCCAGGCTGGCACTGGGGCCTTTCTTGGTGGCTTAATGTTCTTGATTCCCCTGAGGAATTGTCTTAGTAAGGGGTGAGAAAAAACAGGCGGATCAGTGTTGTATCTAGCTGAAATAGCAGATGCATGTATTTTTATTGAAGAATATGAGAGGCCACTCTGTAACAAATCTGCCAAATATTCCAAGATAAGTGGGATGTTCAGTAATGATGCATAATGCCCTTTGCTGGTATTCCAATTGCTGAATCTTTTCCACTTTGCTAAGTAAACCTTTCTGGTGGACGGTCTTCGAGCCTCTGTTAGTATCCGCTGAACTTCCTTGGAGAGAGGTAAGTTGAATTAATTTATGGGATCTCCCAGGCTGTTAGCTGCAGAGTCTGAAGGTTTGGATGCAGTGTTTCGAAATTGTGCTGAGTCAAAAGTTGAGGCCACTGAGGGAGGGCCCACCTCCTGGTGTGACATATGCTCCGTAGTAGTGGGTACCAGTGTTGTCTTGGCCAATCCGGAGCTATTAATATTCCCTTGGGCTTCTCTGCTTTGATCTTTAGTAATACTGAGGTCATCAGTGGCAGAGGTGGGAATGCAGGGAGTTCCAGTTGAATGAAAGAGCATCTATTTTCCAAGCCTTTGGATGGTATGTCCTTGTGCAAAATTTTGGTAGTAGATGATTGAGGTGAGAGGCAAATAGGTCCACTTCTGGCTTGCCCCATGTCGAAGTGAGTTGTCTGAAAGCCTTCGGATGCAACCTCCACTCGTGTGGATCTGTGAAATTCCTGCTTAGGCTGTCCGCCAACACATTGTCTTTTCCTGGAACAAACTGTGATTGCAACTGGATGTTTAGACTCAGTGATTTCTCCCAAAGCTGCATTGTCAGTCTGCAAAGGGGTAAGAGCGTGCCCCCTGCTTGTTTATGTACCACATCACAGTGGTGTTGTCTGTCCATATCATTAAGTGGCCTTGCTGGAGTTGGTTTTGAAAAGCCTCGATAGCATGCATTACTGCCAGCATTTCCTTTTGATTTATATGCAGATGTGTTTCCTTTGGAGACCATTGTCCTTGTATACACCTGCCTTCCATGTGCCCCATCCGAGGTCTGAGGCGTCTGTAGTCATGGTCTGTGTTATCTGTGGTTTTGAATGACAAACCTGTGTTTTCCTGGCTCACCGAAGCCCACCATTGGAATTCCTTTTGTAAGCATGGAATGAGTGGTATGATTGTCTCCAAGTTGTTGCTGTGCTGAGACCAAACGCTTTTTAGGTACCATTGAAGCTTTCTCATGTGTAGTTTTGCTAATGGAACCAGTAGAATGCAGGATGCCATGTAACCCAGGGCCTGTAGGAATCTCCTTGCAGTCATCTGGGTGAGTTTTGCTAAACCTTTGAAGTATTGAGTTAACTTCTCTTGCTTGTCTTCTGTCAGGTAAGCCATTTGAGAGGCTGTGTCTAGTTTGGCTCCTAAGAAGGTTATTTTTGCTGGGATGGCTGCAGTCTCGACTTTTGGAAGTTGACTGTGTATCCCAGAGCTTGAAGTAATCGTATGACATATTCCAGATTTTTTGTCGACATCAATTTGTCGTCCGCTTGTATGGGGCAGTCGTCCAGGTACAGGTAGATTTGTATACCCTGGAGCCTGCAATGAGCAATTACTGAAGCCAGGCATTTTGTAAACACTCTGGGCACAGTAGATAAGCCAAATGGCAATGCTGAGAATTGATAATGCTCTGGCCCTGCAAGAAATCTGAGGTATCTTCTGCAACTGTGTCTGATAGGGACATGCAGGTATGCCTCCTTGAGGTCCAGAGTGATCAGCCATGACTCCTTGCCCAGCATGGGAAGGAGTTGCTGTAGAGTCAGCATTTTGAACTTTGGTACTATGAGAAAGGTGTTTAATGCGGACAAGTCCAGTATTGGTCTCCATTGAGTTTCTTTTCTTGGAACAAGGAACAGTCTTGAGTAAAACCCCTGTTCTTGTTCTTGTTGTGGAACTCTTTCTATTGCTTTCATTTGAGTTAGCAGAGAGATTTGCTTGATAGCCTCTACCCTGTGATGTTGTGGTAGATTTGGCATGCCTTGTTTCCTTGGTAAGGTATGGAAATGAAACCTGTACCCTCGGTCTACAATGTCCAAAATCCATTTGTCCTTTGTCAGTCTGTGCCAGTTTTCTGCAAACAGAGATAATTTTCCGCCCAAGGGAGCTTCTAGCTGTTCCCTGGTAGGCGGTAGTAGAGGAAAGTCATTGAGATTGTGGTTGTTGGGCAGGAGAAAACCCTGCGTCACCTTTTTGGTTTCCTGGCTGCCATTGACGTCCCCTGTAAGGGCCTCTGTATTGGCCTCTTCCTCGGCCACGTCTGTTCTTACCCCTTTGAAACTTTTCTGGATTAGGAAAGGCCCAGTTTTTTGAAGGCCAATTCCTACTGAATCTGGGGGGTTGAACCTGGAGGAAATCCTTTACAGTTTGAACTGATTTTGCTTTTTCTTTGATGGTCTTTAGCACATCCTTAGCATTTGCACCAAAAAGCTTGTTCTTTTCCAGAGGTGCATCCAGAAGTTTTGCTTTTACATGATCTGGTAGAGGTTGATCTTTTAACCAAGCATGTCTTCGCATCACTGCCCCTGTCATAGCTGCCCTACATGAAGCTTCCAGTGCATCATATCCACACTGCAGGAAGTGATTGCTTACTTGCTGAGTGTTATGTACAGCTTCCTGCAAAGTCTTCCTGTCTAAAGGATCAGGAGAAGCTAGTGTTTTTTGTAAATCTTCTAAGAGATAATCCTGATATTGGAACATATGAAAAGGCAATTTAAAGCTCTCATAGATAAAGTAGTGGAAGTGTAAACGCTTTTACCCCATCTCTCTAATGACCTTGCTTCCTGTTGGAGGGCAAAGGGTTTTTGAGGTGGAGGCTGAAACTCCTTTAGGCCCCTGTGAAATAGTTTCCAAATCAACAGTATGGGCCCTGAATAAATGGGAATGAGTTTCTGGGACCCTGTAATACCTGTCTGGCTTGGCTGGTGCAGGAGGGAGAGTATCAGGGGTAGCACTAGAATCAGAATACAAATCATCCAGAACATCAAGTACAGGAGGAATAGCTAAGGGCCTGTGCTGAGGCTTCTTAAGGAAAGTCCTAAGGCGTTTCCTGGAATCAGAATATTCCTGGCCCTGCCACTTGAAATGTTCCCTCATGGTGTGCAGAACTTCCCCAAAGGAAATATCCTCAGGAGGGGAGGCCGAAGGTATGGAATCTTCTGCATCAGAGTCCTCATAGGTCTGGAAGAGCTCTTCCTGGCTATCAGAGTGGACAGAGCCCTCAGAGTCTTCATCTGAAGGAGTAGGGTCAGAGGGTTCAACCCGGGGCCTTTTATCAGGAGGAGGCTGGGATGCTCTCTCAGGATGGGTCTGCGAACCTCTAATCATGGAAATTAAATCAGCAGCCATGGATATAATTTGTGTCTCCGGAGTCGGCTGAGGTAAGGCTCTAGGAGTAATATGCTTTGTTTTGCTGGCAGCCTTAGCCCTAGTGTAGGCCTTAATAGACATGGCCATAGGGGGCCTGGCAGCTCCACGTGCAGGAGTGACCTTGTCTACATCAATGGTCTCAGGCATTTCCTCGGTTTCGGTATCCGGAGGAAAATCTATAACTGGCGTCGGAGTAATGGAATCGGAGTAGTCGGTAATGCGGTGTCTTCGGTTCGGAGCGGTGGAGAGACTGTCTCAGAGGGAACCGGAGCACTCGCGCTAGGTTTAGGCGTGGAGTCGGTAGTAGACACGGGCCGAGGATGTCGGTCCCGGTCTTTTCGCTTTTTGGGAGTTTGCGATGTCGGAAGATCCGACGGCATGGTATAAGCAAATTTATCGCCGAAAAAGTCTTCAGCGAACTCCGCCCGGCGCCTGAGAGTGCGCTTGTTGAAGCGAGCACAGGCTACACAGGCCGAGACGTCGTGGTCTGGGCCCAGGCAAGGGAGGCAGTAAGAGTGGAAATCCTTATGAGGTATTTGTTTACCACAAAAAAGACAATTGTTAACTTTTTCAGTAATTTCTGACATCGGCTGAGGCAAGAAAAGGTCCCCAACGGGGTACTTAGCTTTTTTGATGACTTCGGAATCGTAGAATACAGGAGCTGACCGACCGGCACTTGCGAACTGCTTCTGCTTCGGGCACCGCGCGGCAAGAAAGACTGAAGAAAATGGCGTCGGCTGATGCTTATGTACTCCAGCCGCTCTGACGGAGAGAAATGCGACATCAGCCGACGTCGGACCCAGACTTTGGAATCCGGCCGACCGAGGGCTGCCTGAGGCAGGACAACCCACGTTATGACTGCAGTTGCATTCTTGAAGGACATCAGTATATACATGTAACAAAATGTGGAACTAGACATTTAGCAAAAGGGCAGTTACATATAAAAGGTGGTAATAACTATATAAAAAAAGTTATGCTTTCTGTAATGTCTTTCAATCTGAATGGTCTTACAGATGAATATGAAAAAGAAAGTAGTGAACTATATTAAAAATGTAAAGTGCAAATATAGCCATGCTACAGGAGACGCACCTGAACATGTGAATTTGACAAAGAAAGGTTTTCCGGATGGTTATTCAGCATAATACCCAAGGCAAAGGAAAAGATGAGTACTTATATTAATTGCAAGAGGAGCTCCAATACTGATAGAAGAATAAAAAGATATTGGAAGATGCATAGTACTAAAGGGGTTACTGGCTAGGGAGGAGGATTACACTGATATGCATTTACATCCCCCCTAAAACTGCTACAATAGAGCTAAAGAAATTTCTGGAAGCAATAATCAGCTTTCAGCAATGAATATTACTTATAGGTGGAGACTGGAATTTGGTTTGTAACAGTGAAGATGTGTCCGGGGGGCCTTAATGGAAAAATATAACAAAGGAGGGTAGATATTTGAAGAAATTTATGAAAATGTTTGGCATGGGAGATGTGAATTCAGTACTAGGAGTTCGGGGTGAATTTACATACTACTCACCAAGATAAAAAAATAACTGGGCTAAACTAGACAGATTTTGGCTGTGCTTGTTTATACCAGGATAAGGAGTGGCGATTCATCACTACAACATAGCAGAAATTCCCTGAGGCTCCAAGAGCAGAATAATTTTTTTTTTTTTTTTTTTTTTAACGTTTCATTGATTTGCACTTCTTAACGCTTATAGTTGTGCTATACAGCTACTCTACTGCATTTTGCACTGTTATAAAGCTTTTTTTTTTTTTTTTTACTGCTTCACTACATTTTGTACTGTTTTAACTATTTTCATTGCTGGTGTTTCATTACTGTAATTGCATTTTTATTGAATTAATTGTAAACTGCTTTTTCAAACTGAGAGTTGCATTTTCTGTTTGTGAGTGCTCTATCTGTGCTTTTCTGTGAGGTTTCTGTATTTTAGTCAGGTAGCACAGTCTGGATAGAGGCCTGCTGTATCCAGGCCCGGTTGTTTTGCTTCTGGAGTTTCTGGCAGCCATCTTATGCTGGAAGGGGGTTGTCTTTTCTGTTTGAGAGAGCAACAGGGCTGCCAGACTTTCTCTAGCACAAGTGATTGGTTGAAAGTGCAGCGGCTAGCAGGATTGGTTAGTAATTCAAGCTTCTCGATTCTTCCATCTTTTCTGGTATCTAAACCCTGTGTTTGCAGCATGTTGCTCTTGTTTGCTTGTCGTGCACTGCCACTGCTCTGTTTTAACCTACCACAAGGTATCTCAGTTGTATTTTCTGCCTTACCAGCACTCCCATGTAACTGATGCCATCCCTAGCAACTACTGTTGATTTTATCCAGCCCTGCTCACACCCATAGGTACTCTATTCTGATGAAGATACTCTGTTCTGATAGTACCCACTCGACCATCCCTGACCTCTCTTCCACAGACTCTGACAACCATGGACAGAATTTCCTGTGGTTTCTTCTGCTAGTCTGGCTGATATGGGCATCCTGAGACAGTGCAGCAACTGCCTCATTTACACAGATAACCCTCTTTTTTCTACCTCTTCTTCTACCACCTAGGAACATAATATGTGAGAGATGCAACTACATTAAGAACCTAGAATCTTTGCCGTCTAAAAAAATATAAGATCACATCGAGAAATGACGTGCTTATTGCACATAGGAAGATACCCTTTTACAAGGTGTTATTTCTGAGGATTTGTTTAATTTAAGAAATGATCATCCAGAGACACCAGTTGCATTCGGGATACTGAAAAATCATAAAAACACCCACCAACCCCCTTACAGAGTTATTGTGGCAGCACAGAATAGTGTTACATATACTATGGAGGGTTTTGTAGACAGATTACTTCAGAATTCTATTTCTGAAATTACTTGATGTTTAAAGGACTCTCGGGATTTTCTTTCAAAGATAAATAAAAGAATGGTACTCTCCTACTTGTAATTTCTTTACTATTGATGTTACCGATTTATTCACCTCAATTCCTCATGAGAAGGGCTTAGTCTTATTTTCTGAAGCTATTAGAATTTTGACAAGACTTGATAACACTATGGTCAATTTCATCACTGAAGCGATGGAAATCATTTCAGGTAACTTTTTTTCTTTTCTTTTAAAGGTGAATTTTTTTAAACAAATTTAAGGTGTGGCAAGGGAGGCAAGTTGTGCCCCATTTATCCCAACCTGGTTATTTACGCAAGGGAGAGGAAATTTGTCTTGTGTTCTGAATTCAAAGATAAATGATTGGCATACTTCCGTTACCTGGATGATATTTTCATCCTTTGGGAGGGTATACAAGAGGACATTCATGTTTTTATGGAATTCTTAAATATTTCACCATTCTTTAAATTTCCTGGGACATACTCTGACCAGAGTATCAATTATCTTGATGTTACTATTTTGGTTCTAAGGTTTTTAGAAAAAAATACATTTTCAAATAGTTACCTGGATTACCAGAGTTTTCACCCCCATCATACCAAAAGGAATACTGTGAAAGAGCAAATGGTCAGGGTGGCCAGAATGTGCTCGGACGCATTTAATTTTAAAGTTAAACTTGGGAAGATTTGTCAAATGTTTCTTGAAAGAGGTTATCACGAAGACTTGATTTACAGGACTACTAGTGAAAGTTTGGAAGGATGAGGTACAAAATATAAACCACCGTTAGGAAATGAATTTGAGAAGGGTCCCCTTACTCAAGGAGACAAGAGAAATTATTTTTTTTTTTACCAACAATATAGTTGTTCCCTATAAATGTGGGTTTAAGGAAATTAAGGACATCGTTTCCAAAAACTGGACGATTGTTGGAGCCCATCCTGATATGGCAGCAATTTTAGGAGAGACCCCTTGTTGTGCATAAAATGGGAAGTAATCTGCAGTTTCTTTTTGAACATTCTCTCCCATTAACTGTGTTAAATCCTAAAGTTACGACAAAATGTAGGAGTTGCCACCAATGTTACTTCATTTTAGAAAGTGCCACTGTAGAAATGCCCAATATTCCCTTCATAATTCAACTTATAAATGTTAACTGTTCAACTAAAGGTTTGGTGTATACTGCAGTTTGTAATAAATGCCTAAGTTAATATGCAGGTAAAACGAAAAGACAGTTAAGGAAGAGAACTTATGAACATCAACATGCGACTTTAAAAGGCAATACAAACAATGCACTTTACAAGCACACTGAGTTGTACAGGGTGGGTGGGGTATATTTTATTTTGGTATACTGGATATAATTCCAAAAGATTACAGAGGAGGCTGATGGGAGTTGCAAATAGGGAGACGTGAAGTCTTTTGGCAACTAAAATTGAATTCTAGTATTCCACCTGGTTTAAATGATCCGATTTCTACAGCTCCGATTCTTAAAACCAGTGCACAAGTGTTGTAATTTATATATTTCAAGGTTACATATTCATTCGTTATCTGTGAATCATATTAATTTTGCAGCAGGTCTTTTGATTTGGCTTTACTGAAGCTTTTAGTGATGTGTTTTTATTTAAATGTCATGTTTCATAGTGGGTATTTAAATGAGGTGTACATTGTGTTAATTTGTTCTGAAAAGTCCAAGCTGTGAAGGGAATTCTCTCTCTATTAAGTAAGGTTCCTCTTGTTCCAAGATATCCATTCCTTTCTTTTGGTACATAACTTATTGATACTTACAGTCCACCAGGGTGGCTTGTTTTTTTGGGAGTACCTGATTTTAGTCCTGTCAGACGCAGCTGAGTAAGTACATTTATTTAAGTGGCTACATAGAGCATTTGTGTACTCTCCTGCATAGAAATCATTGTTGGCTGTGTCAGCAAGGGCTTTGAAACTTTTTATACCATCACTAAGTAAGCTACAGCTTGCAATGGAGAAATTTTGCAGTTTTTTTTTTTTTTTGATCCTGTGGTGGTGTCAGGTGTGATCTTTACTTCAAACGACTGATTTATGGTCTGATCTTACCAGGGAAGGCAACACACAGAGGGTAGTGCAGTGACTTCCCCTCCCATGTTGAACACTAGGTCTAGGGCATCTGAAACCCTTGTGGGAGTGCAAATCAACTGTGCCAGGGCATTTGAATTAAAATCCAGGAACCTCAGAGCAATCATGTTTGTGCTCATGTAAGTCGCCCAATCGATGGAAAGATAGTTGAAATCTCCCATGACCAAGGCGTTTGGCTGTATACTGAACAACTCTTGCAAGACCAGGTAGGTGTGCTTCTCCTGGTTCATGGTGGGAGACCTGTAGCTAGTGATGATGTGGTAGGGCACTTTGCCTACGGTTACTTGACCTGGAGTACCCCAAGACAGTCATACCGTTTTCACCAGATTCGAGGTGTATTTGGATTTAATGAAGACAGAGACACCTCTACCCCTGGTTCTTTCATGCTCATTTTGAGGACTGAATGTGTGAAAGGCACTGTACCCTTGTACAGCCAGTTTGCTCCCTGCAGTCTTGAACCAAGTCTCAGTGACTGCATAAACGTCAGCATCTTCCAAGGTGAGGAGTGCTTCCAGGGAGTGCATTTTAATGTTTAGGCTCCTAGAATTAAGCAGCATGACCTTGAGTTTGTCTCTAGTCGTTTCTTTATGTCAGAAATTTTGTCGTTTTGAAACTGCCTAAAAAAAAGGCACTACAAGGGAGGCAAGCAACCTTGGCAGTATCTGAAAGCCTTGAGGAGACAGGTGAAGCCCATCTCTGGCAAAGCAGCATTGTCTGTCTGCCATACCTTCCCAAGCTGTCAGATACTGGATCCCCCAAAGAAGAGACACCAGACACTAAGTCAATTATTGAAATCAGTCATCTTTGGTCTGTATTGTGGCATCGCCCTAGGTGAAGGCACAATGCTGTTTAGGGCTAGGGACATACCTGCCTGGCACATCATCTTAGAGTTCAGTAATGGCTCTCTTCCAAAAAGGTACGTCTCAAGTCATTCACTCAAACATGTACTACTACAGAGTCATAACGGTAATAGTTGAGTGACTTGAGTGCATGCGTGAGTTGACGGATTCTAACATCTGTCAGGCAGCGGACAGTGACATCCTTGTCTAACTTCGTGAGGGGGACATCTGTGCATCTCTCTGTTGAGTCACCTATGATTAGAATATTAGGTTTTGAGGTGTTTTGCCTTAGGGGCCTAGTTGTTGAGACACTGACATGTGTTGCTGTGCGTAGTGGTGGATTCTGTTTGTGCACCAGTATGTATAGGTTGTTTGTACTTAGGAGGTCTTTGGTCTTTTGGTAGGCTCTTAGTACCTCCACATATGTGGTTTGTGTGTCTTGACCTTATCTTGTGTGAGTGGAGAGGTGTGTGTGCTGACAATCTGTTTGACGTCTTATCTTTAGTGGAGAGGACTGATTCTAGTTTCATGGTATAGTTTACACCTCTCATATACTGTATTCGTTTGCTTTAGAAGCGAGTGGTTGTCGGTATACACAAGGCAACTGTTACAATGTCTCAGGATGCCCATATCAATCAGGCTGGCTGGAGAAATGTTGGGAAACTGACTGTCCATAGTAGCAGGTAATTTGGGAGTACTAATTTCTGAGAGGACAAATTAGATCAGCTACTGCTTTGGAATTAACAAGAGGGCTTATTCTACAGAAGATCAGGGATGAAAAGTGGGGAGACGTTGTACAGTTGAGTTACCTGCAGTGCTAAAGTGTGCAGCTGTGTTGCCGGCAGAGCAGCAGGGAACCTGTGAGGGTTTCACTAACTGGTGTCTAGGGGAAAAAAAATAGTTTCTATGCATTTGCTCTATACAAGGCACCGCTAACGCCCATTGTGAGGGGCGAGGCCTACACAGTCAAAATTAAACCATTTTAAACAAGTCTGCCAACAGGAAATTAAAACAAATGATCCTTCCTCCAGCAATCCCCAGCTTAGACAAGGTTATATCCACACGCTTCTGCTACAAGGGTGCAGAAGAGCCCTTCTTATAAGATTGCTGGATTTTAGTTCAAGTATATGAAAAACAGGCTACATTCAGCCAGTCTGGATCTAGTTAGTCTATGCTAACTAAACAATATTTTCAGTGCAAAATAAGTGTAGACAATAAGCAGGCAGAAACAATAAAAACAGACATAAAAAGTACAAATTAATGAAGTATAAAACAATAATACAGATGAAAGCGTGCATATTTAAGTCAAAATAAGCTTAATTTCTTTTTCTTAACTTTGGATAGCTTGGATTCAAGCAGAAACACTCTGGACCTTTAGCTAAGGATGCCAGATGCAGAGCAGTATAGCTCTGAATAAAACAGTAAATATATCTATTGTGACACCTGCAATTGCCTGCATGAGATGAAACATCAGCAACTATCTGTAGAAACTTTAAGTACTTTAAAACTCACCATCTGTGGTATACTTTAACTGATTGCTTCTGAAACAGTCATCTTACGGCTCAGGCTCACTCAGCTCCCCTACACCAACCACAAATCCCATCCACGCCTCTTACGTTTTAACCTTTCCCTAACCCAACCTTCTTTTAATTAACCTATCAGAAACTATCTCACCTACCACTAACATGATATCTTCTACCAATAACCACCATGCTTTTTACCATAAATCCTGTCACAACTAGCATAAGGCCATACTGTCACTACCAACAACATAGCTTATCTCAATCTTCAATAAAGTAACCTCATACATATTTGACGACCACTGTACAAGAATCCAAGCATACACTAACTCTCACCTTCTAACATTTGCTCCCACCCTCTTTCCACAAACTTACTACTACCTACTCTAAACTATATATATTTTAGCTAATCTCTCTAAGATCACCTTATACATCATATTCATATATCATCCCTAGGATACTTTTCTATTCTAGATACTAAACTGGCCAGCTCCTACAAGTGACAGACAATATAGATCTCCTTTTTCTTAACCCTGAAGATGCACTTTTCTAACTAGACCTTCTCTGCATCCTGTAATATACTCTCAGCCTCAATCCCTGCAAACAATCTCTCATCCTTATAAATCTCTAATACCACTGCTACAACTCTACGGCGTACTCACTGCTTTTCTACTACTACTACTACTACTACTGTGCTTTCTTCTACAGTTATTAGCTCATTCAACATCATGCCATCATGCTCCCCTCATTACTACACAACACAATCCATATACACCAGCAGCTACAATACTAGCAAATCAAATCTTACAATAGTACCACACTTCCATAAACCTTCTTATATACATTTAAACAAAGAAAAGTTGTGTAAAATCTTGCCATAACCATAGATGTCCTCCTCTTCACTGCTGTAATATTCTTCGCTTGAGGGATATCCCCACCAGATGTAGCCCCGTTAGCCAGTATACAAAAGACCTTTTCTCCACTGTAAGGTACATGGTACATCTGACATAGGCTGTAGTCATAACGCAGGCCATAAAATAGACATATGCACATACCATCCTCAAAACTGAATGCCCCAGGAGGAAAGTCTGTCTAAAGAAGAAGTGGTGTGACTATCCAGGAAAGACAAGAGTCCAGTGGGGAAGATGGGTTGAGCACTAATACGGACATTCTCTAAAGTATTCAATTGTATTTATTACTGCTTGGTTGTAACTTGATTAAAGTGTAGCTATCATTCTAAGTCTTTTGGATTAAGCACTTGGGCTTCAGACCAGTTGTTATACATTAGGAAGGTTTCTGGCAAGCACTGTGGTGGCAGGACAGGTAGCTTTCATCCTTCTAAGTTGGGAAATGCTGATTGAGAGCCCAGTGTCCAAGTGTATTAGTTCTGGTTTAAGCACTTGGGCTTCAAGCCAGTTATTTTACATTAAGAAGGTTCGTGGTCTGCACTTTTGTGGGAGAAGAGGCTGGACTCTGCCCTTCTGAGCTGGGAATTTCTGGTTAAAGGTTTATAGTGCCTGAATATTTGAACTGTATCTTACTGAAATTGGTACACCTTGTTTTCTGTAGCATAGACTAGATCCAGGCCTGCTGAATCTAGCTTTGTTTATATGCTTGTTGTTTG
Source organism: Protopterus annectens (assembly GCF_019279795.1). Classification (NCBI taxonomy): domain Eukaryota; kingdom Metazoa; phylum Chordata; order Ceratodontiformes; family Protopteridae; genus Protopterus; species Protopterus annectens. The sequence continues at coordinate 357,195,794 of NC_056747.1, read as the reverse complement.
TTTGCTTGTTATTTCCCTGGAACGCTAATTCCACCTAATACGTGACTTCTCAGCGCTTCTGTGGATCACTAGTGATATCTGCATTGCTTACTGTACTTATTTCCTTGTTTCACTTGAAAGAAAGTTACTGTTTGTCGTTTTTGCATTTAGTTACTTGTAACACATTGCACTCAAGTTACCTGGCACTTGCTCACTAAAGCAATTATATAAATGTCAGCACTAAAAATTAAAAGCACTACACCCTTGTTTTCAATTAAGGAATTCCCAATATTATTCTAGCATGTCCAAAGGTCAGTTGTCAATCTCCTCTCCGGTCCAGCTGGTGAATATGGGAATCTTGAGGCAAAGTTATAACTGCCTCATGTACACAGACAACCCTCTCCTCCTCCCACTTAACACAAATACTTGCGAGAGATGCAGCTATTTAGCCAAACTGGAGGCTGAGCTCTCTCAACTCAGGACTGGCAAGACCAGACAGGAGGAGAAGGCAACTACACGCACCACAAAACCAGCCTCACATAATGCTACCACACCACTGAATCAAACACATAAACACACAAAGACATACTCGGAGGCTCTGAGTAAAAATTTACCTAAACAGCAGAGGCCTCCAAAGCAGACACCCAAACAACTGCTACCTCAAGACATCGCACAAGCAACACATAAACCACAAAATCAGTGTGCAAAGCAGTCACAGCCCTTAAGGCCAAATACAACACCAAACATACTTGTCATAGGTGACTCCATAGTCAGACACACTGACGTCCCACTCACCAGGCTGAACAAGGAGAGGGTCACAGTAAGCTGCCTATCGGGAGCTAGAATCCGCCACATAACACAAGCACTCGGGTCACTCCACGGCAAGTACAAATATGACACAGTCATTGTCCATGCTGGTGTGAACGACCTGAGACGTACCTCCCTGGACTACATGAAAAGAGACATAGAGGAGCTCTCTGATTATGTAGCCCAGGCAGGTATGACCCTGACCCTGAGCAGTATCCTTCCTTCAAGAATGATGCCACAATATAGAGACAAGATGATCAGCTTTAACAACTGGCTTAATGTCTGGTGTCAAAGGGGATCCAGTGTCTGTCTGCCTGGGATGACATGCTTGACAAGCCACGCTGCTTCGCAAGGGACGGCTTGCACCTGTCACCCCTGGGATTCCGGATATTGGCTAAGGCTCTTGCCATCCCCATAGTGCCTTTTTTAGGCAAGGCTCAAATTCTAAACCTACCACACCCTAGAAAACAAAAATGGGAAGAAACTGAGGGTAATGCTGCTCAATGCCAGAAGTCTAAATCTCAAAATGCACGCACTCGAGGCCCTTCTCAGTATGGAGAACATCGATGTCTGTGCTGCAACTGAAACCTGGTTCAAGGCTCCTGAGAGCACCCCGGCACTATTAGGTTTTACCTCATATCACGCGTTCCAGCCCCAAAACCCGGACCACACCACAAAAGGAGGGGGTGTATCCATATTCATAAAGGATACCCACACCTCCAGGTTGGTGGCAACGCACGAAGCTTCGGAAACCATCCAGGTGCAACTAACCATAGGCCAAACTGCTCTACAAATTGTAGCATGCTACAGGCCACCCTCACAAACTCAGGAACCCCACACAGCCTTCCTGAAGACACTGGAGGGTATAAATGCATCTCCAAACACCATCACATTGGGTGACTTCAACTACCCGAATATAGACTGGGAACTCAAGCCCTAACTTTCTAGCCCAACGGTTCCTGGAGTTCATAAATTCAAATGCCATGGAACAGCTAGTCACTGTTCCCACGAGAGGAGAAAATATACTAGATCTCAATATCACAAACATGGGGACAAAATGCTCCACACCGGAAGTATATCCCTCACTGGTGAGATCTGATCATAAACTAATCTCACTGGAAATCCACAACCCGCCCCCACCCCAAACAAAAACGACCACAGTGAAGAACTTCTCTAAAGCAAACTTCACACTACTCAAGACTGGTGTGGTATCCTTCAAGGCCCCTGAGCCAGTGGAAACCACAACCCAAGCTGGGGAAGCCCTTACAAATGCCTTCTATGAACACCTCCAGGACTGCATGGATCAGGCAATCCCAAATAAAACCAAGACTCTTTCCACAAAGGGCAAACGTCCAGTCTGGTGGACCCCAGCCATTAACAAACTTTACAATAAGAGGAGAAAGCTATTACATGATAGAACAAAATCCATAAAAGGGAAGTCACCCCTGATCATTATTAGTAAAAAAATACGAGCACTCATAAAATCAACTAAGGCCAATTTTGAGAGACAAATTGCCATGGATTCAAAGGACAATCATAAGGCCTTTTTCAGCTATGTTAGGAACCTGGGTGGAAACTCCCAGATATGCTCAGAATTAGTCCAAAATGATACAAAAATCACTGAACCCACAGACATTGCCAACATACTGGCAGACAGGTTCAGTGCAAACTTGACCCCCCTCTCCCCCCCCTAAAGGAGAGATAACTATCCCAGCGGAGTGAAGCCTCCCAGACATCTCAAATGCGCAGGTGAAAGCTGCTCTCTCTAAAGCTAAAAACACAGCATCAATGGGACCGGATGGTGTCCCCGGCTGTGTGCTACACGAGCTAAATGAGGAATTAAACCCGCACATAAGGCAGCTGTTTAATCTCAGCCTTACCACAGGATATGTGCCCAAGGAGTGGCATACGGCAACTGTGGTCCCACTCCACAAAGGCGGTGCCTCTACGGACCCCGGTAATTACCGCCCCATAAGCTTAACAAGTCTAGTCTGCAAAGCTATGGAGAGGATCATAATAGAACTCATAAACAAAGATGTAGGGGACTTGCAGACATTGGACCCGACCCAGTTTGGCTTTGTCAAGGGCAGATAATGCCTTTTGAACTTGGTCGACTTCTTCGAAACAGTCACCAAGGCCATTGATGAGGGAAAGGCAGTCCATACAGCCTACCTTGACCTTGCAAAGGCTTTCGACACAATACCCCACTCGGGTATTGTAGAAAAACTTACCAGCTTAAATGTAAACCCATATGTCACAAGATGGGTTGCAAATTGGCTTAAGGACAGAACCCACAGGGTTAGAGTTGCTGGCGCTATGTCTGACTCCAAGCTGGTCACAAGTGGTGTCCCCCAGGGCTCGGTCCTTGGCCCCCTATTGTTCGGCATCTACTTCTCAGAAGTACAGGCCAACATGGGAGGACTTTGGCTGACAAAGTTTGCAGACGACTGCAAACTGGGCGCCATAGTGGAAAGTGCATCGGACACTGATATCCTTCAGAAGGGACTCACGGAAACAGATAGCTGGTGCCAGAGCCATGGCCTGAAGTTAAACGCCAAAAATGTATAGTCATACCCTTCGGGAAAAACAAGGTAACCCCAAGCTACCATATAGGTGGCAATCCACTAAGCACAGAAGAGGTTATCAGGGACCTGGGGACCCAGGTTGACAGTGGCCTTTCTTTTGACACTCACATTGCTAAAGTGGTTAGAAAGACCTTCTACATTGCCCACCTGATCATGAAGGGATTCACATCCAGATCTAGTGAGGTCATTGTTCCCCTGTACTCTTCACTTATCAGACCAATGATAGAGTACAATGCCCCATTCGGGATGCATCTCACCCGACATCTGCAGCAATTGGAGAGACCCCAAAAGTTCCTCACCAAAAGGATAAAGGGACTCCAAAATCTGTCATATGCTGCCAGATTGAAGAAACTCCAGCTCTATTCAGTCGCATACCGTCTGCTCAGAGGTGACATGTGCCTGACATACAAGGCCATGTCCAACCCGGAATTAATGGACATGCTCCACCTCAAAAAATCCAAATCCAACAAAACCACTAGAGCAAGCAACTTAAACCTTAGCATGGATATAAATAGGACGTGCTGGACGGATAGATTTATCACTCAGAGACTCCCTATGCTGTGGAATAAAATCCCGGTCCATGTGAGGCAGAGCACCTCGCTGGCTCTGTTCAAGAGAAATCTTGACCTGTGGATGGGAGATCGTAGGTTTACCCCGGGAATCATCTCTGTGTCACTGCTGGACAATGGCACAACAAACTAATGGGTACAGTATTTTTTCATATAAGGGGTGGTGTAAGCCACAAAACTTTGGGCTAGGCTTATAAATGCCTTAGGGCAGATAGCCTAGTATAAACCTATGAACCTATATAATACTGTACCAGTGAAGAGAAGGACATCTATGGTTATGGTAAGATTTCACACAACTTTTCTATGTCCTTCTATTCATTTGCTGCAGTATTCTTCACTTGAGGGAGAGTGCCAAAGCTCAAGATGAAAGGGAGAGGGCACAAACTGAGGAGCTTTCAGTGAAGCCATGGAGGACAGCTCTGGCAAAGTCGGTTCTGGATCTGGAGAGAGTATCCAGCTTGTAATGCTTGGTGAAAGTATGAATGGTAGACCAGGTAGCCACTTCAAGAATGGCATTGAAGCCATGGCTCTGGTAGAGTGGGCTTTTACAGGGGAGGAAAGAGTCCTGCCATAGTTAGTGTAGCAGGAGGAGATGGTTTTGGAGATCTCAGGACAAAATGATCTGCTTGGAAGAAGGGAGACCCAAGCACCCTGGTATGGAAATTAATGAAGAGCTGGTCAGATTTCCTGAAGAGTTTAGTATTGTCCAGGTAGAACATTAGCTGTCTGTGGACATCCAAGAAATGTAGGATCCTCTCACTGCAGTTTTGTGGGGTGTGGAAGAAGGTGGGGAGTTGGACTGATTGGTTGAGAGTTCATTCATTAACCACTTTCGGCATAAAGGATGGGTTGGTCCTCAGAGACGCTCTGTCCTTACAGAGGACTAGATAGGGGGAATAGCCATAAGGGCTTAAGAGTTCTGACACCGTTCTAGCTGAAGTCGAGGTGACCACCAAGACTGTTTTCCAGGTGCAATGCTTGAGGAAAGCGTAGTGCTGCTTCAAAGGGGGGCAGAGTCAATTTTTCCAGTACAAAGTTGAGGTCCCAGGGGAGGAGGGACAGGTTTCCTGGAAGGTCTAATGTGAAGAATATCTGTAAGGAACTGCTTCACTTTGAACGTGGGGGCAAGAGGGGGAGATAAGGGAAGACATGCGGATATGGCTGACATGTGGGCTTTGGCAGATGAGTAAGCCAAGCCAGCAGTGAATAACTCATACAGATAGGATAAAACTTCTGGAATATCCACAGTTAATGGATTCAGATCCTTAGATTGCCACCATAATGAAACCCCCGTCTTTGGAGAAAAGGTGTCTGAAAGGAATTAGAACCTTATCACCCACAAGGTCAGTTGAAGAGTTGATAGGGGAGGGTGGACAAGGGATCCTTTGTTCTGTGTGAGAAGGTCCACTATGTGGTGTAACTTATGGTGAATGTCTTGAGCTAATTGTAAACCAGTGCTGTCTTGGCCAAAAGGGAGTAACAAGCAAGATTTTTAGTCGGTCTTGCCTGACTTTGAGCAGGACTTTTGGTATCAGGAGGAAGGGAAGGGAATGCGGACAAACATCTCCTTCCATAAGAATGACAGGGCGTCCACATTCCATGCCAGACTATGTGGGGCTCTAGCACAAAATATCAGAAGTGGTCTGTTCAGATGGGAAGGAAATAGGTCTATTTTGGAAATGATGTACACCACCTGAATGGTCATGTTGTGCTTTTCAAGTCCCATACTAGGAGGGCCAACCTGCAAAGTAGATGGACTTTGGTATCCCCCCCCCATTCACATACCAGAGTACAGTCATGTTGTTGGTGAACAACTTCAGTGGCCTTGGACCAAAGCGGGATCTGAATGTCTGAAGGGCTGTGAGCAATGACTTCTTTTCTCTTAAGTTGATGTGTTCCCTTATCTGGGAGAGGGACCACCTTCCTTGAACGGTACATCTTCCCATGGCCACACCCCAGCCCATGTCTGAAGAGTCTGTATAAATTTCTTGGACTGGATCCAGAGGGTGGAGAGGTAGTCCTGGATTTAGGCTTATCTGTGGAGACCACCCGGGAATTTCCTTTTTCAAGCAAGGGAGTAGGGGAACAGGGAATTCTAGAGAATGTAAGTGTGCCCAGGCTGATCTGAGAAACCATTGGAGCCTCCTCATGTGTAGTTTTGCCAGAGGTACCACAGGAATGGTAGAAGCCATAAACCCTAGTACCCTGAGAAATTCCCTGGCTGTAATGTGGTGTAAATGCATAAGAGAAAAGTAAGAGTGAAGGTCTTCTGCTTTTTGTAGCAGTAGAGATGCTTCCTAGTATGTGTCTGAATTCTGCACTCCAGGAAAATGTGGTCCTGGGTTTGACAGCGGGACTTGATTTTTTTTGTTTTTTTATTGTGAACCCCAGATTTCCCAGCAGGGAAACAGTGGTTTGGCGGTTGTGTTGCAGATCTGTGGTCTCAGGGCCTGCAAGAGTAGGATGTCCAGGTATTGGAATATCTGGATTCCCAGTAGTCTGCAATAGGCAATGATTGGAGCCAAGCATTTGATGAAAACTCTTGGAGCTGTAGACAGACCAAATGGCAAGGCAGAGAATCGAACATGCCAGGAACCCAGAGAAAAGAGCAGATATTTCCTGTAATTTGGGTGAATTGGGATGTGCAGGTAGGCATCTTTTATGTCCAGAGATCCCATGAAACCCTGAGGAAGGAGCAGAGGGAGAAGGGTCTGGAGGGTAAGCATTCTTAAAGAAGGGACCTTTAAGAAATGTGTTGAGGTGCGACAAATCCAGAATTGGTCTCCAGGGGCCATCCTTTCTGGCAACCAGGAACATCCTTGAATAGAATCTTTATCCCTTGGAGTTGACATTTTGAATGCAGCCCTGTAAATACAGGTCTGTAAGGACGGGAAGAGATGGAGCTGATCCAGGGAGTATTCCCTGGAAGGTGGGGATGGAGGGCCAGACCATGAGATATCCACTTCATATGATGGAAAGGACCCAGTTGTCTTGGGTAATGCCTTCCCACAACCAGAGATCTCTGGAGAGGCGGAGGGGGAACAAACGCAGGGTAGTCCCACACTCCCTGCTCTGTCTGGAAAAGTCTGCTTTTGTTGAGGAGGGTTAGGAGGAAGCCTGGTCCTCTGAGGTCTTTTTCCTCCCCTTGAAGATTTACTGGTTTGGTGCTGGGATCGGCCATGGACAAAGACAGGTTTTGAAGGGAAGTTCCTATGGAACCTTGGCACAGGTGAAACTAGGAGTTGTTTTAACTCACTGAGCTCCTTGGACTTTTCTTGTAGGGACGTGAAAAGATTCGCAGCAGCCGGGCCAAACAGAGAAGAGTTACCTAGAGAGGCATCCATGAATTTGGCTTTAAAATCATCTCGAAGTTGTTGAAGTCTGAGCCAGGAAAATCTTCTGAGCACAGACAAACCCTGTGGAAGCTGCCCTAGCACAGGCTTCAGCAGCTTTGTAGCTGCATTTTATGGAATATTTATGCCACTTGGGAAGTTACTCCCAACTGGGACATGGCTAAGGTTTTTCCCTCCGACTCTGGAAGGTCTGAGAAGGAAGCAGTAGCCTGGGACAATAATTCTAGAGAATATTTAGTCATGTGCATCAGGTAGTTTGTAGCTCTGAAAGCTAGAGCTGCTGAGGTTTAGAGTCTTTTTAACTAGTATTTCCAGGGTTCTACTTTCCTTGTCAGAAGTTAACAGGAAGTAGAAGGGAGCATCCTTAATGGCTTGTTAGTATTGATCGATATGACTGCTGGGTCTGCTGCAGGGCATTTGAAAAGGAAAACCTTGTCCTCAGGAACTTTATAGAAACAGTCAGGCTCCTTAGGAGCTGGGGCCTGAGAATATGGATTCTGAGATGCATTGTAGAATGCATCCAAAAAATCTGGGTGGACAGGTGGAAAAGAACTTGGCAAATTCATTTGTAGTAATTGGTAATATCTTTGCTGTATGACTAAAATTTGAGCAGTATCCCCACTTAAAGTGCATCCCCATCTTCAAGGTTTCCAGAAAGGAAATTTTTTCCATGGGAGATTCAGCACCTACAGACTCCTCTTCAGGAGATGCATATTCAGAAGGGGGGGTTATTTGGGTAGAGAAGTCTTAAAGGATTCCTCTTCATCAGAGGGTATCCTCTGATGACTCAGACTCCCTAACCCTTTTCTGTGAAGACTGAATGCCTGGACAAGGGGACACTCTACAGGTCTGTTTAAAGGTCATGAAGGCCTGGAAAAAACTTTGGGAGAAGGCCTGCCATTCAGAAGGGGTCTTTGTAATAGTGGATAAATGTTTTGTCTTTTGTTTTTCTTAGCCAGAGACACTATTTTTCGAAGGGTTGGAGAGACCGTTCTTGGCCTAGTACTTGATGGCTCAGACTCTGGGACTTCGAGTGCAGAGCTGGAAGCAAACCCTCTAGGATCCTCCATGCATTCATGCCTTAGTTCCCCCCCATAATGTCTAAATCTGATGTTTGCTCAACCTGTAGCAACGTGCTTGCAGCTGAAGGCAAGGCTACCTCAGAAGTGGGTTCAGTCTGCGACTCCAAGCCAGAGTTCCCACGTGCCTCCAGGCAGCTGAGCGCCTCTGAAGGAACATTGGATGGCAGAGGTGCAGCTGAAGGCATAGGCCTACATTGTTTGACCTTATGCTTCAGAGGTTTGCTACTGGATCCTGGGGCACACGCCAAACTTTTAGATAACAATTTTAAACGGTGATTTTCGAAGTACAAAAGATAAGGAATTAAGACTGCTTCTAAAAGTCTTTGGAACAAAGGATTGCCAGATACTACAAAAGACATATGGTCGTGATTGGGGTCTAGGCAAAAGAGACACTGGGTATGGCTGTCCTTTATGGAATTTGTCTTCCACACTGGCATTTGCCCTTCCTGGATGACATAACCAAAAGGAACAAAGAAGAAATTCCCCAGCAGGGCACTTATCTGAGAAAATGACGAAATCTCTGAAAACTGCAAGACCAACATTCAGTAGCTGGCATTCCGACTGGTGGCAGAAAAGTTGAGGATGGTACGTGTGTACATCCATTTTATGGCTTACATATGACTGCAGCCTACGCCAGGCATACCACGTACCCTACAGTGGTGAAAAAGTCTATTGTATACTGGCCGACATCAGGGTGCCATCTGGCAGGGAAATCCCTCAAGTGAAAAATACTGCAGCAAGTGAAGAGAAGGACATCAACCAAAAGCTACAACCCCAGGTGAATCCTACAGTACTTAAAAAAAAAAAATAAATAAATAAAAAAATAAACCATTTGAAGATAACTCACTGAACTTTGCAGTGTCTTTAACATATCTGCTCCCTAGCCAATCTACAAGAGGAATAATATTTTACAATGCACTTAAAAAGTTTCAAAGAATCTCTGTACAACTTATGTGGTTACAATTTATTCAGATTTTTGCAGTGAATAAAACCGTATCAGTAAATGTAAGTATATCACTTAACTTCCATTTTTACTTAGTTTATTTGCTAGTAGAAGTATTAGGAAAAAAAAAAAAGTAGCCTCAGTTTAGATACATCCGAGCCCATTCTTCTCTCCTAAGTGTACGACTATTTTAGTTAAATGTGCTTCCCATCTTAAAACTACAGACATAATTTGTTGTAGATCCTTAAGACTATTAAGATCCCAGTACCATTTCTTCACATCCAAATGGAATGCATCTTGTGTTCAAGAACATCATCTTTTACTTATGAGCAGTATAACACTTTTAATTCTTCTATACATTATCCCAAACTGACTTTTAAACTAGTTGCGTACCTTGGTAGCAAGCATATCCATTCATGCTTTGACTCATCCACTTCATTTTCCAGTTGAGTAATTTTCTTTTCATTTTCTTTACCACTTCTGTTTTTTCTCTTTCCAGTTCTTTCAAAACTTTATCCACCCTACTTATTAATCATTTAATTACTGGATTTTCCCATTGTTAACAATAATATTTTAATTTTTTTCTCTCTAATAGTTGCACTGGGCCCATGGTTCTTGGTTTACCTAGTAATCCCCAGACATTAAATTCTTAAATAAGTATGATGGTCCCTGCTGTTAACTTTACTGCAGGAACTTCAACCACCACACACGACATTTCATATCAAAATACAAATTCATTCTTCCATCCTTTCCATTTACTCAAACCCTCTCACCCTTTCCAGTTACTCAAACCTTCTCACCTAGGCGACCCAGGTACAGTGGATATAAAAAAGAAGTGTGCACACCCCTGTTAAAAATACCAGGTTTTTGTGACATTAAAAAATGAGACCACAATAAATCATTTCAAAACTTTTCCCACCTTTAATGGTGACCTATAACCTGTACAATTCAATTGAAAAATTAGAAGTTATGTACTCACCATAACGTTCCATCTGAGTAGGTGTATTCATTTGTCTGCAACCTGTGGGTTATGGATCCGATATCGGATCCGAACCGGCATGGTTTACCAGCTATGGATCCGAGCTCTCAGCTCCTCCCCTCACCCATAATGCCCTGCTCTCCCTACATGACCTCAGATCGAGTTTGCCAACAGCATGAACACCCTGAAAAGGGTAACACATATTATGCAGGAAACTGAAAACCAGGGGGATAGGAGGGCGGGATGGTTGCAGACAAATGAATACACCTACTCAGATGGAACGTTATGGTGAGTACATAACTTCTAAATCTGAAGTAGGAGATTCATTTGTCTGCAACCTGTGGGACAGAGTCCCCAGCTACCTGAATCTTGGGCGGCCATCATGGAAGGATATTCCGGAGCACTGCGGAGCCAAAGGATGCTCTACCCCTAGATGTAAGATCCAACTTGTAGTGGGAAATAAAGGTATGAGATGAAGCCCAAGTGGCTGCTGCACAAATATCATCTAGAGGAATCCTAGCCTTAAAGGCGGCCGAGGTAGAGACTGACCGGGTTGAATGGGCATGTACACCCTCCGGTGCGGGCCTTCCAGAAGCTAGATAAGCCAATAAGATGCACTGTGAAATCCAGCGAGATAATGAGACTTTAGAAATTGGCTTGCCCAAATTAAATTTAGCAAAGGAAATAAACAGCTGGTCGGATTGCCTATGAACAGCCGTCCTGTTTAGATAAAATCTAAGTTGCCTGTGAACATCTAAGGAATAAAGCTTGTATTCACCCTTGTTTTGATATTTAGGAAAGAAAACAGGGAGGTTAAAGGATTGATTAATGTTTGCTTCAGAAGCTACCTTAGGAAGAAAGGACGGGTTGGTCCTGAGGTATACACAGTCCGGATGAAAGACCAAGTAAGGAGGTTTGGCTGATAATGCTTGAAGTTCTGAGACTCTCTTAGCCAAGGTAATGGCTACTAAAAAGGCCGTCTTGAAAGATAAAAATTTTAGATCTACCGTAGCCGCCGGTTCGAAGGGGGGAGCGGTCAAGGCCTGGAGGACCAAAGAAAGATCCCAAGGAGGAACCACATGCTTTACCGGGGGCCTGAGAAGGAAAGTACTTTTTAGGAAAATCTTACACAATTTGGCAGACATCAGTGGACTGGAGTCATGACCAATATGATAATGAGAAATTGCCGCAAGTTGTACTTTGACCGTGGAACTGCTGGCACCATCATTAAAAAGAGTGGTTAAGAAGTCAAGCACCAGAGGAAGGGGAACTGTGAAGGGGTTTAGGCCTTGCCGCTCCGCCCACAAGGAGAACCGTTTCCACTTACTGCGGTAGACTTTCCTAGTGGATGGTTTATGAGCCGCCACCAGGATGGCCTTAACAGGGGACGAAATACCGGGAGTCCTGATCAGGAGTGGAACTGGAGCAGCCAAGCGGTCAGCTTCAGGTTGTCCAGATTCGGGGGGTGATAAGCGGGATGGATGAGATATCAGATCCGAATGGGATCTAGAATCCAAGGAGGATTCACTGAGTGAGACCTTAGGAAAGGGAACCAGATCTGTCGAGGCCAAAATGGAGCAATGAGAATCATTCTGCACCCCAACCGAGAGGCTTTCTGAAGAACTTGGAGCATCAGAGGCAAGGGGGGATAAGCATAAAGAAGACCGGGTGGCCAAGCATGCACCAGAGCGTCTCTTGGGGTATCTCCGGGAGGAGGTATTAGAGCGAAAAAACTGTCGCACTTGGTGTTTGAGGGAGACTCAAAGATCGCAACAAGGAGTTCCCCACCGTGCGAAGATGCGTTCCGCTACCTGAGTATTGAGAGACCACTCGTAAGGGGTGAGAATGGTGCGACTGAGTTTGTCCGCCAGGATGTTGGACCGACCCGGAATATGCGTTGCTATGAGAAAGCGGTTGGTGGAGATTGCCCATTCCCACACTCTCATGGCTTCTCGACAAAGAGGGTAAGACCTGGTTCCTCCTTGTTTGTTGATATACCAGACAACAGACATGTTGTCCGATTGAATCGCAATTGTTCCCAAGGGAAGAAAGGCCTGAAGTGCTAGCAACGCTAAGAGCACTGCTCTCATCTCTAGAACGTTGATATGCAGTAAGGTCTCTGAATCGCTCCACGTGCCTTGGACCGTCCGGCCTGCAAAATGCCCCCACCCGAGGCGGGAGGCGTCCGTGGTCACCGTGGCGAGAGGGGGAGAAGCACAAAAGGGGCGGCCTCCGTGGAGATCTGGAGAGTGTAGCCACCACAGGAGGGACCGCTTGCAAGCCTTGCTGATCGCAATGGGATGATGCATAGGAAGAGCAAGATACGACCACTGAACTAGGAGTGTCCATTGAAGGATGCGCATATTGAATCTGGCGAGAGGAAGAAGCGCTATTGCTGTCGCCATGGACCCTAGGGCCCTCAGGACCAACTCCGCCGGAACTGAGCTTGCGTGGAGAATGGCCTGCACCTGGAGCTGCAGATTTTTAATTCTGTCCGCAGTGAGGAAGGCTCTTAATCTCCTCGTGTCTAACCTGGCACCTATAAAATCTATGAACTGCGTGGGTGCTAGGTTGGATTTTTCTGTGTTTATTGTGATGCCCAGACGGGGAGCAAGATGGAGAAAGGAGTCTCGCGCCAATAGTAGTAGATGCCTTGTTGGGGCGGTGAGAAGCCAGTCGTCCAGGTAGGGAAAGACCTGCACCCCCTGAAGCCTCAGGTGGGCCGCTACCACTGCTAATACTTTGGTGAACACCCTGGGGGCTGTGGCGAGACCAAAGGGAAGGACCCGGAATTGGTAGTGACTGGCTCCCAGCCAGAAGCGGAGAAACCTCCTGGAGCGCCTGTCCATTAGTATATGGTAGTACGCATCCTTGAGGTCTATGGAGCACATCCAGTGATTTTCTCCCAGAAGGGGGAGAATAGACTGCAACGTAACCATCCGGAATTTCTCTTTGGGGACTGTCAGGTTCAAGAGTGAAAGGTCTACAATTGGTCTTAGATCCCCCGTCTTTTTTGGCACTAAAAAGAACCTGGAGTAGAACCCTGATCCGATCTGGTCTGGGGGGACGGGCTGGATGGCTCTTTTCTTTAGCAGACGGCCAATTTCTGCCAAAGCGGCCTCCCACTGACCGGGTGGAACGTCGGGGAGGGACTTCAATTTTGGCATGTGACGAAACGGGATACGGTATCCTCTGGATATGATTTGGAGGACCCAGCGGTCTGTTGCTATGAACTCCCATGCCGCTAGGTGCTCCGAAAAATGTCCCCCAACTGCCTCCAGAGTGGAGCAGTCGGGCAACCCTTCAGGGCTGCTGCGCGGGCCGTTCAGACAGCGTCTTCCCGTCCTTTTCGCTCTGGGTCAAGGTATCGCGAACAGATTTGCTAAAGAGGGCAGAACCGTCGAAGGGGGCGTTCGCAAATGACGCCTTGAAGGGCTCCGTGAAATCGCAATGATGGAGCCAGGCCTGACGTCTAGTAACTAGGCCTGCCCCTGCGGCTCTAGCGGCACCTTCCGTAGCGTGGGACAGTAACCGCATAGAGGTATTAGTGACGGACCTAAGAGTGGCCATGTGGGTGGAGTGCAATGCTTTGTCCTCCTCCGACATGGACTCCGGGGGGGATGCAGCGTATTCTTTAATAAGATCGCGCTGCATCCTAATCACATGTGCCAGGTAGTTCAGCCCTCTTACTGAAAAGGTCGCCGAACTATACATCCGCTTCCCCAAGCGGTCCATCATCCGAGACTCCTTGCTCGGGGGATGGACTGAGGGACTCTCCTGAGCAAGTTCCCTCTTGGTGGCAGCCACCGTCAACATGGCATCTACCGGAGGCCCCTTACTCCAATGGGCACGGTCAGCCGGGGGACTGAGAATACGGTCGGGCCTTTTTGGGACTGGCTCCACGGTGTCCGGTTCCTTCCACGCCCTGGTGGTAATGAGGTCCACCAGGGGGTCGGCAGGAGGGGACACCCAAGAGGTAGATGGGCCCGCTTCAAATGCCTCCAAGAACACGGACTCATCCGAGGAAGACTTGGGGGCAGACCACCCCCCCCTTATGCGGAGCATTTCCATGATGTCTCCAAATGAGACATCCTCAGGGGGTGATCTTGGGGAGCCTTCCCCTTCCTCCAAGTCCGTGTCTTATGTGAGAGACTCGGGGGAGTCAATGTGCCTCATTTTGCATGTATGTTTGCGGGGGGCATCCTCCAGGGGGCTGTCAGAGGACTCCTCGCAAACAGTGACCTGTTCCAAAGGAACAACTTGGGGCAAAGGAGCGGGCTGTCCCAAGGGCCGGATGGTGGAAGCCTGACCCAGTGCAGATGGAGCGCGGGACGGAGCCGAAGCAAGTGCCGGGGGTCCGGAGACCCTCAACAGGGCCCTCTCCACTACATCAAACGCCGAAGGGGAGCCGACCTCGACCAAAGGATCCGACAATCTGCTCCCCCTCGGATCCGAGGAGTGGATCGGAGCCGGCGCCGAAGCGCTCGGATCCGAGGGGACAGTGCGCTCCGACACAGACGGCGCCGAAGGAGCACTGATCCCCCCGGATCCGAAGCTCGGATCCAGGCTCCGAGAGGTCGGATCCGAAGCACTCGAGGGCAGGGTCGGATCCGAAGTACTGAGTACTAACGGCGCCGACCCACCCCCGGCTCCGAAGCTGCTCTGCTCCAACTGCTCCGAACCCGGGTAGCAGGTCGGAGAAGGAGCAATAGGTTTAAAGAAAGGGGTCGAGCTCCCCAGAGGGAGGCAAGAGCACTCCCATCTGCATCTGGGCCTGGATGAACCTTATCATCATCCGGTCCAGATCAGCGTCTGATAAGCTCTAGGTCGATCTCGACGAGGCTACCGAGGTAGGCCTTGAGTGCCTCCTGGATAGCCTCGACGGAGATCGGGTCTCCTCCTCCTCAGGTCCCGGTGAAAAGCACACGGGTGACCGGAGCCGAGGAGGGGGAGAACCAGCAGACAAGGAGGCCGGAGGAGAAGCCCGCTTGGCAGGCGGGGCCGAAACAGAGGTCTCGGCCCGCCGCTTATGGTGCTTCTCCCTCCGGTCCTTCTTTCTAGCTTCCCTCTCCTCCGAACCACTACAGGGAGGTTGAGTCCCAGGAGGAGGAGGGGGAACCGGAGAGGAGGTAACCGTAGACACGGTTCCCCCCGAAGGAGCGGAGGTCGGAGCCGAGTCCGGGGGCAAAAGTCCCGCCAGGACCAGCTTAGACCTCCGCTCCTTCAATGCCCTGGGGTTGAACCCTGCACAAATGGAACATCTAGAAGTGAGGTGTTCAACCCCAAGTCATCGAACGCACCGAGTGTGGCCATCAGCAGGGGAAAGCTTATGGCCACACTCGGAGCATTTCGAAAAAACAGCCTTAGGTTGTTCTGACATCCTAAGAGCTTAGAATTTACTTAAACTAAAGGTAAAAAGCAAAAGTAAACTAAACACACAACAGGCCCAAACACACACTACGCTACCAGCGAGGGGAGGGAAAAGTACAGTTTTGTACCTACCATAAATGTAGATGTTCGAAGATCCACATTGCTGCAGTCCTTACTTATGGGTAGTCCGCTGTCCTCGGTCGGCCCGAATACCAAAGTATTAGGCTGACGTCGGTCATGGGCGCTTAGATCTGACATCAGAGCGTCAGGGTATAAAGGCGCATGACCGACGTCATATCCTCAGTCTTTTCTTGCCCCAGATGTCAGAAGGCCAAACCAGAAAGGCCACAGCCAAAAACAGAATACCTCCCAAAAACATGCCCAACAACAACCATCACCTAAAGCATAACACCAAGTCTAAGTACAGTGGGGAAGGAGGGAGGGTAAATTGGACTGCAGCAATGTGGATCTTCGAACATCTACATTTATGGTAGGTACAAAACTGTACTATGTTCTTCATCTCACACTGCTGCAGTCCTTACTTATGGGTAGAATCCCAAAGCAACGGGAAAGGGAGGATGGTAAAAATCATAAAGCATTAGGGGCCGCTAAAATGCCCTGTAAAATTGCAGTGGCAAATCCAGCCCTAGACTTAGAATAAAGAGGAAGGTGGTAATGTTTAGAAAAGGTATGCACTGAACTCCAAGTAGCTGCCTCCAAAATGTCTTTTGTAGCTACCCCCTTTAGAAAGGCCGTAGAAGTAGCAGTAGCCCTAGTGGAGTGAGGCCTGATTCCAGCAGGAATCTCCTTACCATGATGGGAATAACAGAAAGAAATACAAAACCCAATCCATTTAGAAATAGTTTGTTTTGAAACAGGTTTACCCTGCGAACCCAAAGCAAAAGAAACAAACAATTGCTGAGACTGTCTGAACTCCTTGGTTCTGCTCAAATAATAACGCAACTGCCTGTGAATATCCAAAGTATGCAAAATTTTCTCCCCTTTATTTTGGGGGTTTGCATAAAAAGTAGGCAAATGAATAGTTTGATTTAAGGCCACACTAGAAACCACCTTAGGCATAAAGGAAGGATTAGTACAAAGATACCCTATCCTTATGAAAATCAGGAAAGGCTCCACTGCCATGAGGGCCTGTAATTCAGAAACCCTTCTTGCAGAGGTAATGGCCAACAAAAAAGCAGTTTTCCATGACAAATACTTTAACTCGGCAGTAGCTGCAGGCTCAAAAGGTTGTAGAGTAAGTTTTTCCAACACAAAATTGAGATCCCAAGCAGGAGTAGGAGCTCTACGTGGGGGTCTTATATTCTTTGCCCCTCTAAGAAATTGCTTAAACCAAGGATGAGAGAATAAAGGAGGGTCACAATCATAGTGAGCAGAAATGGCTGCAGCATGGATCTTTATTGAGGAGAAAGACAAACCCTTGTCCAATAACTCAGTAAGATATTGAAGAACAACACTTAAATCAGGTTTGGAGACATCAAAGTCCTTTCCTTTGCTCCAAATAAAAAATCTCCTCCATTTATCAGCGTAAACTTTCCTGGTACTAGGCCTCCTGGCCTCCAAAATAACATTCAAAACTTGTTGTGGAAGCTGAGACCCTCCAGAGTCTAAAACAGAATATGCCAGGCTGTTAGATGTAGAGACTGAATCTTGACATTGAGGAAGTGACTGTCCTCTTGTGACAAAAGGTGCGGAATCAAAGGCAGAGGCCATGGAGGTTCTCGTACTAAGCTCCTCAGTAGTGGGTACCAGTGTTGTCGAGGCCAATCCGTGCTATCAAAATCATGGTTGGCTTGTCTTGTCTGGCCTTCAAGAGTACCTTGGGAAGAAGAGGCAGAGGTGGAAAGGCATATACATGCAGATTGTTCCAACTGAATGATAGAGCGTCCACCTTCCAAGCTGTGTGATGAAACATTTTGTGCAAAACTTTGGCAACTGGTAATTTAGTGGAGAAGCGAACAGATCTATGTCTGGAGTTCCCCATAACACTGTCAACTGTTGAAATACATGAGGATCCAATTTCCACTCGTGAGGATCCACTATTTGTCTGCTCAATACATCTGCTAAGGAGTTCTGTGCTCCTGGTAGAAACCTTGCCTGAAGATTGAGGTGTAGATTGAGAGCAGTTTCCCACAGAATCATCGCTTGCCTGCAAAGAGGGTAAGAATGGGTTCCCCTGCTTGTTGATGTACCACATGACAGTAGTGTTGTCTGTTTGAATCAACACCTGCCCTGGGTGAAGTAAATCTTTGAAAGCCATCAATGCAAACTGGACTGCTAACATTTCCTTCAAGTTGATATGCAAATGTTGGAGTTTGACAGGCCACGTGTTTTGCACCCATTTTCCATTGAGGTGTGCTCCCCAAGCCTTGTCCGAGGCATCTGTCGTTAGAATCTGACTCGCCTCTGGCCGGGTCACTGAGAGTCCCTTGTTTAGGTGACATTCTTGAGCCCACCACAAAAACTCCTTCCGAATGCAAGGTATTATCTGAATGACAGTGTCTAGATCTTGGCAGTGCTGTGTCCATACATTTTTGAGATACCATTGAAGCTTCCTCATATGCAATTTGGCATTGGGAAGCACCAGAATACAAGATGCCATGAACCCCAAGGTTTGAAGGACTGTCCTTGCAGTCAGCCTGGACCGTAGAGACATTTGATGGAAATAAAGAGAAAGGCTTCTTTGTTTGTCCGGGGTCAAAAAGGCCATCTGGGAAGCTGTATTCAGTCTCACACCCAGAAAGCACATGTCCTGAGTGGGTACTAGACTGGACTTTGTTTAGTTCACAGAATACCCCAGGCATCTTAACACTGCCATCACATACTGTAGATGATGAAGAAGTTCGTCCTTTTCTTGTGCAATAATCAGGCAATCGTCCAAATAAGGATAAATCTGTATTCCTCTTAGTCTGAAAAATGCTATCACTGGAGCCAGAACCTTTGTGAACACTCTGGGTGCAGTAGATAAGCCAAAGGGCAATGCAGAGAACTGATAATGTAAATTTCCAGCCCGAAAACGCAGGTACCTCCTGCAACTGGGCCTGATAGGAACATGCAGGTAAGCCTCTTTGAGGTCCAGAGTAACCATCCAGTGATCTTTCCCCAACAGAGGTAAAAGTTGTTGTAAAGTCAGCATCTTGAACTTTGGAATGTCCAGGTAAGTGTTGAGGATAGATAAATCCAAAATTGGTCTCCACGTGTTCCCTTTCTTTGGAACTAGAAACAGGCGAGAATAAAATCCTAGGCCCACTTCCGACAGAGGAACTGGCTGTATAGCTCCTATTTGAAGAAGTAAAGAAATTTGTCTGCGAGCCTCTATCCTTTGCCGAGGAGGGACGTCTGGCATGCCTTTGAAAGGAGGCATGGTATGGAAATAGAACTTGTAACCTCGGTTTATAATGTCCAATACCCATTTGTCCTGGGTAACTAAATGCCAATTTTGCTTGAAAAGAGCCAACTTTCCTCCCAAAGGAGCTGCCAGGCAAGAAGAATCTGGCAGCTGAAAATGTAGGTCATTGGGCCTGTTTACGAAAGGACTGGCCCCTGCCCTCACCAGCAGATTGAGCAGGCGAACTCCATTGTCTCGGCCTGAAAGTACTCTGAGCTCTGCCCCTACCACGCCTAGATCTACCCCTAGACTGAGAATCAGAAGAAGGGTACGTCCACCCCTTAGTAGGCCAATTTCTACTAAACTTTGGAGGTTGTACCTGCAAAAAATCTTTAACATTCTGCATATTCTTAGCCTCGTCTTCCATTTTCTTTAAGACTGACTCCACAGGAGGACCAAACAAAACTTCAGACTGTAAAGGGGCATCCAGAATTCTAGACTTAACATGCTCAGACAAATTCTGATCCTTAAGCCAGGCGTGCCTACGAATAACTGAACCAGTGGCAGCCACCCTAGAAGAAGCCTGTAAAGCATCAAAACCACATTGCAAAGAGTGCTTACCCACCTGTTCAGAAACATGCACTAAATCCTGCAATTCTTTACACTCTATGCCCTCTGCCAAAGCATCCACTTTAGACCTTAGCTGAGAAAGGAGGAAATTCTGATACTTCAACATATGAAACTGGCAGTTCAAAGCTCTCATTGCTAAAGTAGAAGAGGTATACACCTTCTTACCCCATCTATCCAAAGCTCTAGCTTCCTTATCCAGAGGAACCGGATTCTTAACAACAGAGGCTCTAACACCCTTAGGCCCCTGACTAATAGTTTCGGGGTCCGCCCTAGGACTCTTATACAGATATTTATGAGCCTCAGGCACCCTGTAATACCTGTCCGGTTTAACTGGGGCAGGAGGCACAGAATCTGGATTAAGGGAAGCTTCGAAAAAACATCTGAAACAACATCCAAAACCGGAGGTATAGCTAAGGGTCTATGCTGTGGTAAAAACAAGAACTCCCTAAGTCTCTTCCGTGAATCAGAGTAATCATGTCCCTCCCACTGAAAATGCTCCCTCATGGAATGCAGAGTTTCTGAAAATGAAAAATCCTCTGGAGGAGAAGCAGAAGGAGTGGAATCCTCTGCATCAGAATCAGAATAAGGAGGGAAATCTTGAATGTCTTCAGCACAAGACTCTGAATCATCTGAGGCCTGCTCCAAACTTTCCAACTCTGGCTCCATCCTGGGCCTTTTATCAGGAGGGGGAATAGAACCTCTAATTAAAGTAATCAAATCCTCTGCCATTTTAAGCATGTGCTTTTTAGGCACCGACCCTGAAGAACCAGAACTGACACCAGAGGAAGGCAAGACAGACCTGCCCTTAGAAGGAGCCTTAGAAACAGTAGCAGAAGGCCTAACCACCTTAGGCATAGAAGGGAGAATAGTAACCTGAGAGGCCCCTTCCGCCTGACCTGCCTCCTGAGAGGCCACATCCTGTAAAATCAAAGTTTCCCCCTGGGACTCTACAGAAACTTCAGCCGGATCCACCTGTTCAGCTGTAGCTTCTAAAGGTCCGGCATCATTCTGCCTAGGCTTTAAAGATTTGTCTTTGCGCTTCTTAGTAGAAGCAGGCGCCGGAACATCCGGCGGCATATTATAATTACACCTCTTGCCAAAGACTAACCTAGCGCAATCTAACCTCCGCTTTATAGTGCGCTTATTAAACCTAGCACAAAACCGACACCCGACGTCGTGCTCCGGTCCCAAACAAGGAATACAAAGCGAGTGGTAATCCCTATGCGGTATCGGTTTCCCACAAGAAATACAATTATTCACTTTTTCTGACATCCGGTAAGTAACTGAGGCAAGAAAAAACAAAAATATTCCCCAACGGGGTACTTAGCCCAACTTGGTATCGGTCTGAAACTCCGAAAACGAAAAATTTCAGAACGCCGAACGGCACTTGCAACGCTGCTTCTGCATCGGACCATGCGGCAAAAAAGACTGAGGATATGACGTCGGTCATGCGCCTTTATACCCTGACGCTCTGATGTCAGATCTAAGCGCCCATGACCGACGTCAGCCTAATACTTTGGTATTCGGGCCGACCGAGGACAGCGGACTACCCATAAGTAAGGACTGCAGCAATGTGAGATGAAGAACATCTAAGTAAAAAATTATAAAATTAACTAAACAAGTTTAACTATCAAAAGGAGAGCCTAAACTTTCACTCAAACTTTCAAAAAAAAGTTAAATTTTAACACTAGAAACACTTTAAATAACCACTTAGCTGTAGAGCTCGAGAACACCAATCTGGTCACCAGCGCGGCAAACTAGATCTGGGGTCATGTCGGGAGAGCAGGGCATTATGGGTGAGGGGAGGAGCTGAGAGCTCGGATCCATAGGTGGTAAACCATGCCGGTTTGGATCCGATATCGGATCCATAACCCACAGGTTGCAGACAAATGAATCTCCTACTTCAGATCAAATGTTATGGGAAAAATATAAAAAATAAAAAACGTACAATAAGCTGGTTGCATACGTGTGCACACCCTTAAACTAATACTTTGAAACACTTTTTGCTTTGATTACAACATTCAGTCTTTCAGGGTAAGAGTCTATCAGCATGGCACATCCTGACCTGGCAATATTTGCAAACTCTTCCTTGCAAAAGTGCTCCATATCTGTCATATTGCAAGGGCATCTCTTGTGCACAGCTCTCTTCAGGACACCTCACAGACTTTCTATTGGATTTAGGTCTGGGCTCTGGCTGGACCATTCCAAAACTTAAATTTTCTTCTGGTGAAGCCATTCTTTTATTGATCTGCATCATGTATGCACCACACAGACTCTCTGTTCTAATTCCAGCCTAAACGTTTTCCATTTATGAAAATCTATGTCTTAACCTCTTTCTTAAATTTCTCTATTTTCAGGGAAGGCTTTTTCATCATTACTACTCAGCCATGTACTCCAAAATGTCTAATAAATTTTGCTTGCTGTCAGTACGGTTAATTTTTTGCCTTCAGTGAAGGAATTTAGTCTACTCCAACTGTTCTTATTTTTTTGTTTAAGCTTATACTTGGGCATCATAATGCACTTGTCTAACATCTGAAAA
Source organism: Protopterus annectens (assembly GCF_019279795.1). NCBI lineage: Eukaryota > Metazoa > Chordata > Ceratodontiformes > Protopteridae > Protopterus > Protopterus annectens. The sequence goes on along the minus strand of NC_056747.1, from coordinate 357,173,612 downwards.
CACTTCAGTAGCTTTCTAACGATCAACCATATGGATCAAAATATCATCTGTAAATAGTGACCTCAATTTTCACATGATCTATTATATATCCCTCTAATGTTATTTCCTCATTATAGCTGGCTCTAAAATAGTGCAAACAGAGAATCTGAAGTAGGACAACTTTTTCTCAAAGAACACATTTGTGTGGGTTATATTAATGTGTGCTACATATGCCTTATAAGTGTTCCATATTGAATCTTTAAACTCATTTGAAAACAAAACTCTGAGGAGGACTACTGTTAATTAACAGCTTTACACACTGTTTGCATGCAGGCTTGGATCTGTATTTTTCTCCCTTGCTTTTGTGCTGTCCTCATTAGTATCTTTGCTTTCAGTACATTAGCAAATGCTTGCTTGTCCTCCCACTAACTTACACCACTAATTATTTATTAACTGAAGTATAAATTTTACCATTCGTTTTGACAGCTTTGCCATAACCAATTCATAGTTGTTAGTAATGTTACTGGATGACAGTAGAGTTAAATTGTCCCTTGCAGAGGTGTTAAAGGTGCTATTTGTTTACTGTGAAAGGCTATCTGTGGGAGGAAAGTACAGAACTATTTTACTGCTTGTACAGAGCGAGACAATTGTGGAATCAAAGTAGGGAGGAGTTAGCTAGTGCTGGTCTAGCAACTTGATGCAGTTTCTGGTGAAAGACTTTTACAAAGGTTTTAGATAGGTCCAAGAAAAGTATAGATAACAAACTGCCTTAATTTCTCAGTGAGTTGACAGTAGATGTAAAAATAAAGATATCAGTTGTACTACAATGGGGATGGAAACCATGATGGATGGGAGAGAGAAGTTGATGGTAGGTTTTTGAAAAGTTGTTTGTGGATGTTTTTTTTCCTAATATTTTCAACAGAGGAGACAGTATGGCAGTTGGCTAGAAGCTGGCAAGATGAGTAGAATTGGCAGCTTTATGTAACGGTATAATAAAGGATGGTTTCCGCATTGATGGTAGTGTTTCCAGTTGTAGAGCTACTTGGATTGATGTCATCTGGTGCTAGTTTTAGGTATTCCACTGGCAAGTTATTTGGGGCAGTGGTATTAGCTTTTAGTTTCTCAAGATATTTTTTGACAGTTGAATTTGGGCTGGGTTAAAAGCAGAAATGTGTGTAAGCTTATAGGCTTTGGGTGGTACTGTAATCTGATTTTGAGAAAAGTTGGTTAATTACAAGTGTTGAACTGACTGACAATACCATTTTTTGGTTGCCTGTGTTAGGGCTTGGTTGGACAAACTGGCCTGGTTTTAGCAGTTTATTTATGGTATTCCAGAAGAGTTCGTGAATATTAAGAGCATTACTTTGTAGTGATAATTAGTAGTTTTTCTTATCTTTGGAACGAGTTTCTTTTTCTTAGCTCTGTGTGTTAGTAAGTTGGCTTCTGATTTGATTTTAGTCCAGGCCCTCCTTTGCCTCATTTAAAGTATCAGTGGGTAACCATGGGTCAGGGTTCATTTTAACTCTTTTGGTTCTGAGCAGAACTAATGAGTGTACTTGGGTAAGTGTTACTGAATTCTGACATGGCTTCATTTAAAGGGAGAGTCTTGAGTGATTCCTTATTGCATAACTTTAGTACATTGATAAGTTTCTTTTTGGAGAGAAGATCATTTCTTCCTTGTTTGAAGTGATAGCAGAAATTTGATGCCTAACTGCATAGACAAGCAAATGATAATTGAATGTATTTTGTAGAATGCTACAGGTGATCGTTTTGTCAGGACTGAATGCTAGAGTCCAGTCAAGAGAGAACAGTCATCTTTTAGTTGTCATATGTAGTTAGGGTAGAGATGAGTTGAATGAATTTAAAAATATGTTTATTGTTTACTGGGTTTTATTAAAAGTATGCTCTGCTAATCTATGTTGAAATAACCCAATAAGATGGTTTTGTTGGTAATTTTAGATGATGTCCAACATAGTATTTCTTCCAAAAATGGAAGTATTGCGTGGGGTATGTAGGTTGCTATGACAAAAATAGTTTTATTAGTATTTACTTTGAATAGGGTTATGAGAATTTTAAACTGGAGAAATTAGGGGTGGGGTACAAGCAAAGTGAGAATGCTACTTTTTTTTTTTTTTAAAGCGCCAGACCACCTGATTTGTATGGTTCCTATCTAGCCTGATACTATTCTACTCTGGGGTAATATTTCTGAATCGGGATTTTCTTTTCTTAGCCAAGTTTCAGTTGTTACCAAGATATCAGGCAAGTTTTGTGCTATCCATGCATGGAATTCAGTAAGTTTACTTTCGGTACTTAATAGGTTGATAAGGAATATTTCTGAAGCATGGAAATTATTTTGATACAGATTGTGGTCATGGTATTGAGCATGAGGGGCTGTCGTGCCCTTATCTGCTTCCTCATAATTAGTCTGGCCAGGGGGGATCATAGGATGCAAGAGTCCAAGTAACCCAAGGCTCTGAGGAACTCTCTAGTTATGAGGTAGCTCCTGATAAAGAACTTTAGGAAGTTCAGAGCTAGAAAGGTGACCTTGTCTGGAGGAAAAGAAGCTTTCTGAAGTAAGGAATACAGCAAAGCCCTTACACAGTCTTGTTTGGTGGGGATGGTGTGAAGACTTTTGGGTATTAAAAGTGAACTCTAGTGAAGCCAGGATATCTTGGGTGTAAAGCAGATCTGCTCTAAGTTTTTCTAGATCTGTTGCCTGAATGAGGCATTTGTCTAAGTAGGAGTAAATCTGAATGCCCTTTGACCTGCATAAGACTATCAGTGGGGCTAGGCATTTTGTGAAAACCCTGGGTGCAATAGAGACGCCAAAGGGAAGAGCAAAGACCTAATAATGCCTCACACCTTCTCTGAAGTACAAAAACCTCCTGTGAGATTTTTCTACGGGGATATGGAGGTAAGTGTCCTTTAGATCTAAGGTTATCATATAAGCATTGGGTGAGATTATGGGCTGCAAGTTTTTGAGGGTTAGCATTTTGAATTTTGGAACTTGCAGAAACCTGCTGAGCCTTGACAGGTCCAGAATCAGCATACAGGTACCCTCTTTTCTGCAGAGGGAAAGAAGCCTAGAGTAAAACCCTTTCCTTGTAATGTGCTTCGTGCTGGTTCCACACAGCCTTTGGTCACAGCAGCTGTATCTGCTTTAAGGCCTCGTTTGTTGGTTTGGTGGATTACTTGTGAAACCTGATCGAATTGCAGGCTGTTTGAAATGAAGCTTGTAACCCCTTTGTATAATACGAGTACCCACTGACCCCTGGTAATGAGTCTTCATTTTTTTTTTTTTTTTTTTTTGAGAGTGGGTAGGTAGGAAGGGGTGGAAGAAAGGGTGTGTCATGGTAGAGTCATGATTGCACCCTGCTGGGTACTTGTTGGCAGGATCCCACAAGCCTGTGCTAGAATCTACTTGCCACTGTCTCAGTCACTGGTTCTGCCTTTGATTCCTTTCCTTCAAGGTCGCCTATGTCTAGGCTAAGACTGGGAGGCTGGAAAGACCAGTGTGTTTGGTAGGATAGTTGCAGCTGAATCAATGACCTCGAACCTGAAGAAAGCCCTTGACCATTTGCATGGACTTAGTCTTATCCTCCATCTTCTTAAGCATGGGTTACGCCTTGGGGCAACAAAAGAAATCTTTCTCTAAAGGAGCATCTAAGAGACTGGATTTCACATGTTCAGGGAGGTACAGTTCCCTCAGCTAGGCACAACTTCTAATGACAAACCCTGGAGCTGCTGCCCTGCTGGAAGTTTCCAGAGCATTACAACCACAGTGCAAGGAGTGGTTAGCTACTTGAGAGCAAGTACTCTACAAGTCTAGCAGTTCCTTGAAGACAGCCTTATTTTCAATCCCCACCAGTTTTTGCTTCATCTGATCGAAAATGGTTCTTTGATACTTCACCATATGAAATTAGCGATTTAAAGCCAGAGTAGCAGAGGTGTAGATCATTTCCAATCCTGTCCAAGACTCTGCTTTGTCAGCTGACAGGAGATTTTGGACGTACTTGCTTTAGTTTCCTTGGGATCTTGAGTCACCACTTCAGGATCTGCTACAGAGTTCTTGAAAAGTTGTCTGAGGGGATCAAGAACCCTGTAAAATCTATCAGGTTTCCAAGGAGCAGTGGGAGGGAATTTGGCTGTAAGAAAGAAGCTAGCAAAACATTATCCACCATCTCTAAGACTGGAGGAAAGGCAAAGTACACTTGTGTACCTACCATAAATGTAGATGTTAGAGTGTATTCACTGTTGCAGTCATTACTCTTGGGTTATCATGTTGGCAGGCTACCCGCAGTCGGCCTGAATTCCAAAGTTTTGGTCCGGCATCGGTGGCTGTCGCCTTTTCCCTGACGTCAGTGCGCCAGGGGTATAAAAGATGCAGCAGACGCCATTTTCTTCAGTTTTTCTTGCCCCAAATGTCAGGTGCCCCCAAAACGGTAGGCTAAATAAATTATGCCAATAAACATGCATGCACTAAAGTAAACATTTCCTTCATCTACAAGCAAATACACCACATAGGTTCAGAAAAACCACCAAATCGAAACAAGACCAAAAAACTCTAAAATCCACAGATGAGGAAATCGAAATCAGTAGATAAACTTTTAATTAAATGGCCACAGACACAACACAACAAGCGCTTTCGCTCGGTTGAAGTACTGGTAGCAGAAGCCGGTCTAGGGAACAAGATCACTAGCCTGCTCGTAGAGTTCATGGAGATTGTGCTAGAAAACCATTTTATTTACTTCAATGGAGAACTCTACAGACAAAAGAAAGGTGTAGCCATGGGTGCCTCTTGTGCTTCTCTCTATGCCAATTGCACAAATGGGAGCAGAGATTTATCTTTGAAACAACTTGGGCCCATCTTATAACACACTACAAGAGATACCTGGACAACATCTGTATTTTGTGGAACGGGACTTTTGATCAGTTTCTCGACTTTTTTAATTACCTCAATTCCACTACTCATTTTTTTGTCTTTTACTTACAATGTCAGTACAAGTGAGTTACATTACCTTGACGACACCCTTTTTAAAGATTTACCCAACCATACTTTCCAGTCTAAGCTTTAAAGGAAACCCTCTTTTTCTAACTCTTACCTGCATTTCGAAAGTGGGCATCCCTTTCACCAAAAGAAAGGGATTGTTAAGGGGCAATTCATTCGTGCCTCTAGGATGTGTAGTACCCAAAGTGATTTTTTTGGATGAGATTGATTTTTTGAAGTTCCTATTTCTTGAAAGGGGCTATCCTATCTCATTAGTCACTACTCTGGCTCAGGAAGTTTTTGACAGCAGGGACACCAGATACCCCCCATTAATTGGTAACATGAGTACGCCAGTAAATGATTTTAATACCAACGAGCATGTGGAATATTCTAGTAGTTTTATCCACACTTATTCTCTTAGCTCCCCGGACATTGAGAATGTGATACAGAGATATTGGGCAGTACTTACCCTTCATGAAGGGCTAAAAAATCTGGTGCAACCATATCCCAGGTTTGTAAGAAAGAGAGATGTTAACCTCAAGGAATTATTTGAAGGGAAACACACTCAAAGATCAGCATTAGATAATTCCAAACTAGGCACCTTTAAATGTGGTGCGTGTAAACAGTGTAATGCTATCATACATGATTCGACCCTCTATATTCCATTGAGGAAGTTTCTCTTCAATTCCAGCAGCTTCTCTAACTGCGGCACCAAAGGGGTAGTCTATTTAGGTGTACATATGTCCTGTTCCAGTTTTTATGTAGGGAAAATGGAGAGACCCTCAAGAAACAGACCATAGTGGAAAGTGCATCGGACACGGATATCCTTCAGAAGGGACTCACGGAAACAGATAGCTGGTGCCAGAGCCATGGCCTGAAGTTAAATGCCAAAAAATGTATAGTCATACCCTTCGGGAAAAACAAGGTAACCCCAAGCTACCATATAGGTGGCAATCCACTAAGCACAGAAGAGGTTATCAGCGACCTGGGGACCCAGGTTGACAGTGGCCTTTCTTTTGACAATCACGTTGCTAAAGTGGTTAGAAAGACCTTCTACACTGCCCACCTGATCATGAAGGGATTCACATCCAGATCTAGTGAGGTTATTGTTCCCCCTGTACTCTTCACTTATCAGACCAATGATAGAGTACAATGCCCCATTCGGGATGTATCTCACCCGACATCTGCAGCAATTGGAGAGACCCCAAAAGTTCCTCACCAAAAGGATAAAGGGACTCCAAAATCTGTCATATGCTGCCATATTGAAGAAACTCCAGCTCTATTCAGTTGCATACCGTCTGCTCAGAGGTGACATGTGCCTGACATACAAGGCCATGTCCAACCCGGAATTAATGGACATGCTCCACCTCAAAAAATCCAAATCCAACAAAACCACTAGAGCAAGCGACTTAAACCTTAGCACGGATATAAATAGGATGTGCTGGAGGGTAGATTTATCACTCAGACTCCCTATATGCTGTGGAATAAAATCCCGGTCCATGTGAAACAGAGCAACTCGCTGGCTCTGTTCAAGAGAAATCTTGACCTGTGGATGAGAGATTGTAGGTTTACCCCGGGAATCATCTCTGTGTCACTGCAAGACAGAGGCACAACAAACTAATGGGCACAGTATTTATTTATATAAGGGGTGGCGTAAGCCACAAAAATTTGGGCTAGGCTTATAAATGCATTAGGGCAGATAGCCTAGTATAAACCTATGAACATTTGTACGACATCCTTAAAGAAAGGGAGTCCAACGCCTTTTACAAACATTCCCACTTTTGCCCTAGAATGGAGCTTAAGCTTAGTGTTAAAACAAATGACACCAGATGCTAGAGGAGGAGATTGGGAGACCACCTTGGAGTATAGGGAACTACTCTGGCAACTCGACGCTGGGAGACCTCCTGGTCTCAAAGACAGCATTAACATCAGGAGCGTCTTGAAACGGAGGATGGCTAGAGTGTAACAGCATCATTGGTGTGGCTTTACACCCTCCCTTTAAACGGTGCATTACATCTTCTTTATTGGTTTGGTCGAATGGAGATATGTTACAGCCACACATCTATACATGCATTTATTTTTATTTATTTATTGCATTTTTTTGTTTTCTTTGACTTGCAGATAATTTATTGTGTTTTTAAAATGTATTTCAGTCCTATTGGTCATGTTTTAGATTGTTTTTGATTTATTCACAGTTAGTACTTTTATAATTATTACACTTATTCCCCCTTTTAGGGATGTTTTATCTATTTTCAAGTGACTAATAGGCTTTTCATGCTTTGTAGTTATTCCCAGAAAGAACGTTTTATTTATTATTTTTTGCTATTCTAAACGCATGTGATGTTGTTTTATTGAATTTCTTTGTACAAAAATTTCATTTATGGTTCATTTTGTGTAATAGAGTTGATTTTATTAATTACGTTAATTACTGGATCATGTGACTCAACACTGCCTATATATAGGTTCATAGGCTCATACTAGGCTATCTGCCCTAGGGCATTTATAAGCCTAGCCAGAATGTGTTTGGCTTTCGCCACCCATTTTAAATTTATTTTACTATGCCCTTTTTCGAGGTTAGTATACTGTGCCTCTGTCTAACAGTGACACAGAAGTGATACCCGGGGTAAACCTACGATCTACCATCCACTCATCAAGATTCCCCTTGAAGAGAGTCAATGAGGGACTCTGCCTAACCTGGACTGGGATTTTGTTCCAGAGTGAAGTGAGCCTCTGGGTTATGAATCTGTCCCTCCAGCATGTCCTATTTATTTCAGTGCTGAGGTTCAAGTCTCGAGCGTGAGCTCGATGGGATTTGGATTTTCTGAGGTGCAGCATGTCCATTAATTCCGGGTTGGACATGGCTTTATACGTCAGGCACAGATCGCCTCTGAACAGGCGGTACGCCACTGAGTAGAGCTGGAGTTTCATTAACCGGGCAGCATATGGCATCTGTTTACGCCCTTTGATCCTCTTGGTGAGGTACTTTTGGGGTCTTTCCAGTTGCTGCAGGTGTCTGGTAAGGTACATCCCAAAAGGGGCATTGTACTCAATTATGGGCCTGATGAGGGATGAGTAAAGAGGCACGATGACCTCCCCTGATCTAGATGTGAATCCCTTCATGATTAGGTGGGCTATATAAAATGTTTTTCTAACCACTTTGGCCACGTGGTTGTCAAATGAGAGATTGCCATCAACTTGGGTCCCCAGGTCCCTAATTACTTCTTCTGTACTTAATGGATTACCACCTATGTGGTAATTTGTGGGCACTTTGTTTTGCCAAAGGGGATGACTATACACTTTTGGCATTTAGCTTGAGGCCATGGCTCTGGCACCAGTTGTCTGTTTCTATGAGGCCCTTTTGGAGGATGCTTGTGTCGGCTGGAGGGTCTATTATGGCCCAGTTTGCAGTCATCTGCGAACTTGGTCAGCCACAGTCCTTCCGTGTTGGCCTGTACCTCCGAGAAATATATACCGAACAAGAGAGGTCCCAGGAATGAGCCTTGTGGGACACCACTTGTAACTGGTTTGGAGTCTGACATGGCTCCAGCAATTCTAACCATGTGGGTTCTGTCCTTGAGCCAGTTTGCAATCCATCTAGTGACATAGGGGTTTATATTTAAGCTGGTGAGCTTATCTATAATGCCAGAGTGGGGTATTGTATCGAAGGCTTTTGCGAGGTCCAGGTAGGCTGTGTGGACCACCTTCCCCTCGTCAATGGTCTTGGTGACTATTTCAAAGAAATCAACCAGGTTTAAGAGGCAGGATCTGCCCTTAAAGCCGAACTGGGTAGGATCCAGTGTCTGTAGGTCCCCAATATCTTTATTTATGAGGTCCATGATGATCCTTTCCATAGCTTTGCAGACCAAGTTAGTCAGGCTTATGGGGCGATAGTTTCCAGGATCCATTGAGGCACCACCTTTATGGAGAGGGACCACTGTTGCTGTACGCCACTCTTTGGGCACATATCCTGTAGTAAGGCTGAGACTGAACAGTAGTTTTATGTTTGGGTTAAGCGCTTCTTGGAGTTCATATAGGACGCAGCCCGGGACACTGTCTGGTCCCACTGATGCTGTGTTTTTTTTGCTCTTACCTGAGCATCTGGGGGGGGGGTTGCGCTGAACCTGTCAGCTAGGATGTTGGCAATGTCTGTGGGTTCAGTGTATTTTTTGTCATTTTGGACTAATTCTGAGAGTATCTGGGAATTACCACCCAGGTTCCTAACATAACTAAAGAAAACCTTGTGATTATCCTTAGTGCCCTGTACAATTTTTCTCTCGAAGCTGGCCTTAGACAATTTTATGAGTGCCCGTAGTTTTTTGTTAATACTGATCAGTGATGCCTTCCCTTTTTGGGATTTTGCTCTATCATTTTGTAGCTTCCTCCTTCTATTGTATAGTTTGTTTATGGCTGGGGTCCACCAGACAGGACGTCTGCCTTTGGAGGATTGGGTCTTGGTTTTATTTGGGATCGCATGATCCATGCATTCCTGAAGGTGTTCATAGAATGTGTTTATAAAATATTCTGCGGTCTGGGCCGTATTTTCCACAGGCCCGGGGGCTTTGAAGGATTCCACCTCGGTTTTGAGGAGTGTGACATTTGCTTTAGAGAAGTTTTTCACTGTGGTTTTCTGGGCAGGGGGTGGGGTCGGGATGTGAATATCCAGTGAGATTAGTTTATGGTCTGATCTTACCAGTGAGGGATATACTTCTGGTCTGGAGCATAGAGTCCCCATGTTGGTGATGATCAGGTCCAGTATGTTTTCCCCTCTTGTGGGAGTGGTAACAAGTTGTTCCATAGCATTTGAGTTTATAAATTCTAGGAACCTTTGGGCTAGGGTGTTGGAGCTAGAGTAATGCTCCCAGTCTATGTTTGGGTAGTTGAAGTCGCCCAATATAATGGTGTTTGGAGAGACCTTCATATTTTCCAGTGTTCTCAGGAAGGCCGAGTGGGGTTCCTGGGTTTGGGAGGGTGGTCTGTAGCAGGCTATAAACTGGAAGGCAGTTTTACCCACTGTTAGTTGCACATGGATAGTCTCTGATGCTTCGTGCTTTGCCACCAACCTGGAGGTGTGGGTATCTTCGATGAATATCGATACTCCCCCCTCCTTTTGTGGTTCGGTCCAAGTTTTGGGGCCGAAAAGCATGGTATGAGGTATAACCTGGTAGTGCTGGGGTGCTCTCGGGAGCGCTGAACCAGGTTTCTGTTACTGCACAGATATCTATGTTCTTCATGCTAAGGAGAGTTTTGAGTGCGTGCATCTTGAGGTTTAGACTTCTGGTGTTGAGTAGCATTACTCAGTTTCTTATCCCTTCCGATACCTATGGAGGTGGGTTTGTCTTTTGAGCCTTGCCTAAAAAAGGCACTATGGGGGTAGCAAGAGCCTTTGCCAATATCCGAAAGCCCAGGGGTGACAGGTGCAAGCCATCCCTAGCGAAGCATCGTGGCTTATCGAGCATATCATCCCAAGCTGACAGCCATTGGATCCCCTTTGAATGACACCAGTACTTAAGCCAATTGTTGAAATTGATCATCTTGTCTTCATATTGTGGCATCATTCTTGGGGAGGGTAAGATGCTACTCAAGGTCAGGGTCATACCGGCCTGGGCTACATGCTCAGAGAGATCCTTTATGTCTCTTTTCATGTAGTCCAGGGAGGTACGTCTCAGGTCATTCACACCAGCATGGACAATGAGTCATATTTGTACTTGCCTTGGAGTGACCTGAGTGCTTGTGTTATGTGGAGGATCTTAGCGCCCGACAGGCTGCTCACAGTGACCCTCTCCTTGTTCAGCCTGGTGAGCGGGACGTCAGTGTGCCTGACGACAGAGTCACCTATTACAAGTGTATCAGGTGTGTTGTTTAGTCTTAAGGGCTGTGACGGTTCAGCACACTGGCTTTGTGAGATATGTGTTGCATGTGTTTTGTTTTGGGGTAGCGGTTGCTTGGGTGTCTGCTTTGGAGGTCTCTGCTGCTTAGGCAGATCTTTATTTAGAGCCTCTGAGTATGTTTTTGTGTGATTATGTGTTTGGTTTGCTGTCGTGGTAGGTCTATGTGAGACTGGAATTGTAGTGAGTGTGGTTTCCTTCTCCTCCTTACTGGTTATGCCAGTACTGAGTTGAGAGAGCTTAGCCTCCAGTTTGGCTATATGGTTGCATCTCTCACGTGTGTTGGAATTTGTTGGGAGGAGGAGGGGGTTGTCTGTGTACATGAGGCAGTTGTAACATTGCCTCAAGATTCCCAGATTCACCAGCTGGACCAGAGAGGAGATTGACAACTGACCTTTGGACATGCTAGAATAATATTGGGAATTCCTTAATAATTGAAAACAAGGGCCAGTAGGGAGTGAGGGTGTAGTGCTTTTAATTTTTAGTGCTGACTTATATAATTGCTTTAGTGAGCAAGTGCCAGGTAACTTAAGTGCAATGTGTTACAGGCAACTTAAAAGCAAAAACGACAAACAGTAACTTACTTTCAAGTGAAACAAGGAAATAAGTACAGTAAGTAATGCAGATATCACTAGTGATCCACAGAAGTGCTGAGAAGCCACATATTAGGTGGAATTAGCATTCCAGGGAAATAACAAGCAAACAAACAACAAGCATATAAACAAAGCTACATTCAGCAGGCCTGGATCTAGTCTATATTACAGCAAACAAGGTGTACCAATTTCAGTAAGACACAGTTCAAATATTCAGGCACTATAAACCTTTAACCAGAAATTCCCAGCTCAGAAGGGCAGAGTCCAGCCTCTTCTCCCACAAGAGTGCAGACCACGAACCTTCTTAATGTAAAATAACTGGCCTGAAGCCCAAGTGCTTAAACCAGAACTAATACACTTTAAGAATAACAGACACTGGGCTCTCAATCAGCAGTTCCCAACTTAGAAGGATGAAAGCTACCTGTCCTGCCACCACAGTGCATGCCACAAACCTTCTTAATGTAAAACAACTGGTCTGAAGCCCAAGTGCTTAATCCAAAAGACTTAAAATGATAGCTACACTTTAATCAAGTTACTACCAAGCAGTAATAAATACAATTGAATACTTTAGAGAATGCCTGGATTAGTGCTCAAGTTACACAAACAAAGCTAGATCCAGCAGGCCCGAATCCAGTCTATGCCACAGCAAACAAGGTGCACCAACTTCAGTAAGAAGCAGTTCAGATATGCATGCACTATAAGCCTTTAACCAGAAATTCCCAGCTCAGAAGGGCAGAGTCCAGCCTCTCCTCCCACAAGAGTGCAGACCACGAACCCTCTTAATGTAAACTAACTGGCCTGAAAGCCCAAGTGCTTAAACCAGAATTAATACACTTTTAGAATAACAGACACTGAGCCCTCAATCAGCAGTTCCCAACCTAGAAAGACATAAGCTACCTGTTCTGCCACTACAGTGCAGACCACAAACCCTCTCAGTGCACAACAACTGGTCCGAAGCCCAAGTGTTTAAACCAAAAGGCTTAGAATGAGTTACACGAAGCAGTAATAAATACAATTGAGTACTTTTAAGATGATGCAAAAGTAAAATAAATGGACATTATTTGAATGATTTCTTATCTTGATAAAGCTCGGTAGTAACAGAGCGAAAGCGCTTGTATTGCGTCTGAGGCCATTTAAAAGTTTATCTACTGATTTCGGTTTCCTCGTCTGTGGATTTTACACCACACAGGTTGTATAGAATAGAAAAGTACAGGTAAGACCCAGCAAATGAAAGGGGATGGTGGGAGGGTAACCTGGACTGCAACAGTGAATACACTCGAACATCTACATTTATGGTAGGTACACAAAGTACAGTTTTGTACCTACCATAAATGTAGATGTTAGAGTGCTAATACAGCTGCAGTCATAACAGATGGGTTCTCCTGCCGTCAGGCGGGTCCTCGGTCTGCCGAATTCCAAAGTCTAGGTCCGGCGTCGGTTGTTGTCACTTCTTCCCTGACGTCAGTGCGACAGGGGTATAAAGGAACCAGCCGACGCGATTTTCTTCAGTTTTTCTTGCACCAGATGTCAGGTGCCCCCAGAAGGAAGGCAATACATAAATTTGTGTGATAATGCAGTGCAATATAACCAAAATACAGTAGTTGCAAGCAAATACATCATAAATGAAAACCCCAATCAGGTTGTATGAGGATGGGTTAAGCCTATAGGCCTGTCCCAAGAGGGGAGGGAGGGAAACCTGGACTGCAGCTGTATTAGCACTCTAACATCTACATTTATGGTAGGTACAAAACTGTACTATGTTCATCGTGCATACAGCTGCAGTCATAACAGATGGGTAGAATCCCAAAGCTAAGAAAGGGGTGGTAGGCACTAGGTGGAACTAGGAGGAGCCAAAATGCCCTGCAAGACTGCAGTGGCAAAGCCTGCTCTAGATTTGGAGTATAATGGTAGGTTGTAGTGCTTGGAGAAGGTATGCACAGAACTCCAAGTGGCTGCTTCCAAAATAGCCTTGGTAGGAACTCCTCTGAGGAAGGCTGCAGAGGTGGCTGTGGCCCTGGTTGAATGAGTTCTAATGCCTGTAGGAACAGTTTTGCCATGAAAGGAATAGCAAAAGAGTATGCAGTGGGCTATCCATTTTGAGATTGTCTGTTTGGAAATTGGCTTCCCTTGAGCTCCTACCGCATAGGCCACAAAGAGCTGTTCTGATTTTCTGAAAGGCTTTGTTCTGTCCAAATAATAACGCAGCTGTCTGTGGATGTCCCAGGAATGTAGTAATCTCTCCCCTTTGTTTTGAGGATTAGGATAAAAAGTAGGCAAATGTATGGCCTGATTTAAAGCTACCCTGGATACCACTTTAGGCATAAAGGACGGGTTGGTTCGTAAGGAAACTGTCCTGATGGAAGATGATAAAAGGCTGGACAGCCATGAGAGCCTGTAGTTCTGAAACTCTACGAGCTGAGGCGATAGCCAGAAGGAAAGCTGTTTTCTAGGACAAATATTGCAAATCTGATGAGGCAGCTGTCTCAAAGGGAGGCAAGGTCAGTTTTTCCAGAATGAAATTAAGATCCCAAGCAGGTATTGTTGTTTCCTTGGAGACCTTAAATTCTTAGCCCCTCTGAGGAACTGTCTTGAGAGGGTGAGAGAATAAAGGTGGATCAGTGTTGTATTCTGCAGAAATGGCTGAGGCATGGGTTTTGATGGAGGAGAAAGGAAGTCCACTGCTTAGCAGTTCAGCCAAATATTGTAGTATTTGAGGTAAATTCAGTTTTCCAGGATCCTGGCCCTTTTTCTCATTCCAGACACAAAAACGTTTCCATTTTGCGGAGTAAGCTTTTCTAGTTGATGGCCTTCTGGCCTCCAAAATGACATCCTGCACCTCCTTGGAGAGTAGGGCCTGTTGTGATGCTAAGGAATCTTCCATGCGGCTAGATAGTGTTTTTAGCTGGCTGTGAAGAGTTTTGAAACTGTGCTGAGTCAGAAGAAGAGGCATTAGAGACAGGGTCCATGGTGGGGAATGCGTCAGGCTCCTCAGGAGTAGGTACCAGTGTTGCCTTGGCCAGTCCGGAGCAATGAGAATCATCTTTGGTCTGTCTGCTTTGGTCTTTAATAGAACTTTGGGTAGCAGAGGAAGAGGAGGGAAGGCATAAACTGTCATTGATGTCCAACTGAAAGAAAGCGTCCACTCTCCAGGCCTTTGGATAGAAGATCCTTGAGCAGAATTTTGTCAATTGATGATTCTTGTGGGAGGCAAAGAGATCTATGTCTGGCCTTCCCCATTCTTGGATTATTTCTGTAAAAACTTTTGGATGCAATTTCCATTCCTGTGGATCTGTCATATTCCTGCTTAGGTTGTCTGCCAGCGTGTTTTCCTTGCCTGGCAAGTACTGTGCTTGTAGTTCCATTTGTAAGTCCATGGCCATGTTCCAAAGTGACATGGCCAGTCTGCATAGGGGGTAATGTGGAAAAATACTGAAGTCAACATATTTTGTATTCTGTATTTAAAGGGTTAAGCAGAAAAATGTTCACTGCGTGCAAACTGAAATGTTCTGGAAAATGTTGATCACTGAGGAATGCAGGAGTTAATCTTAAACCACTGATAAGGAAGTTAATGGTGCAAGAATAACTGTGGTACTGGCTGGTAAAAACAAGTAATCAAACTATCAATTTTAATGAATGTTCTGTGTGCTACGTGTATGTACGTGCAGGAGGGTCTATATAAGGAGAACTCAAAGTACAAGTAGCCAGACTGCTGGCATATTACTATCATGTAGCAGATCTCCATGCATGTAAAATTAAAGCTGTTTTACTTGCTTACAAGAACTTGGTGTGATTCTTCCAGAATATGTTAGAAGAGTAAAATCTTTCGACATAACTGGCTAACGTTAGGGCGGCCCCTGCACGGTGCGAATCGAACAAAGAGAGGCTGAAAACCTGCGCAGGTGGAGAGAGATCAGGCTCTCCTCGAATGAAAGACCTCCAACTGAAACAGGTTGAAATTAGAGGCCAGTCACTCTTTCCAGATTCAATCCGTGAGGTGGCAGCGAAACAGGTCGGAGGAATCACAAAGGTAAGCAAAAAACGCTATTTTTTTGTTGTTTCTGATTGGAATTTTTGTCTAAATTTTAAGGGACTAGTCAAGGGAGAAATATAATTTTCTCAAAGTATAAGGAGTATATGTGAATAAATTCCATATACAAGAGATCTCAGGAACAGGAATAGTTTCGTAAGAGAAATGGGAACAGGAACCAGTTGCCAAAGGTGATGACATAACTAAAGATAAAAGTTTATGTTTGATTTACACGCAAAGAACGTAAAATATTTAGATAAATGGAAAAAAGATCATGGGTTTAGTGGATGTTTAAATAAGTCAGAATGTCAAAATCTAGTAAGATTACTGTGCAAACAGGCAGGAAATAAGACAAGGAATCAAAAGAAGGTGGGGTTTCCCCAGGCACAGAAATGGCTGGAGGAAGCAAATAAAAGACATAGGGAACAAAATTTGAAAAAAGGGTGTGGTAATTCAAGTGAAAGAGATGTGTACTTTGTTAAAAAGGAAGATAATAAAACTTCCAAGTGTGCAGAACTAGAATAAAGACTCTCTTAGATAAAATCGAAGAACATTGGAAGCCCAAGGCAGATTGGACTTGCATTAATCAATGCGTTCAATCAGATGACGAAACCGTAGACAGTTATCTACATCGTCTCACACAATGTTTTGATGCTCATAGTGGGTTGATTAAGGTAGAAAATCAGGAAAATAACTCGCCTTATGAACAGCAATTAAAAAATGCATTCCTAAAGGGCTGCAAGACAGCCATTGGTAACTTTATACAAAAGCATATGATCACACACAGGACAGCGCATCTACAGCCCCTTACGGAGTATGCTAGACATGCTGAAAAATATCTGATAAAATAAGCCCAGACTTTTACAGTTAGTTAAGATGGAACTTTAATGTTAGTTCAAGGTTCCGTGAACCATGAAGAAGACGTAGATGGAGGGTATGAGGAAGAAGAAGAAAGTGAGAATGGGGAAGTAGGTACAAGTAAAGACAATGGGTGGGGACAGGGAATGGCAAAAAATGAGGAATATCAAATGGTAAATCTAACAGCACTAGCATCAACTATGCAATTGGAATCCCAACCAGTGCCAAACTTATTATGGTCGCAGGGTCAGCACGATATTGGACTGATTAGAATGGCAGGACAGGTAAAGATTACACCCAAGTCAGAATTTAGACCTCATAAACGGCAGTATCCCTTGAGCAGAAAGGCAGAGGAGGGCATTTTACGGTAATCACAGCACTTTTGAAAGCTGAAGTATTAATTCTGTGCACAGACTCACCATGTAATACGCCCTTATTTCCAGTAAAAAAACCGGATGGGACATGGAGGATGGTACAAGACTTACAGGCAATAAATGCCGCGGTGGTACCTCGGGCCCCCATAGTCCCGGATCCGTCTATTCTGCTGAACGATATCCTTCCAACAGATAACTACTTTTCTGTAATTGATATCAGTAATGCCTTTTTCTCTATTCCCTTGCAGAAAGATAGTAGATTTTGGTTTGCATTTACGTTTATGGGCAAGCATTATACCTATACCAGGTTACCGCAGGGATACTGCGAAAGTCCGACCATCTTCTCACAAGAGATGTCCACCAATTTGGCTCAGTTCCAACCAGCCCAAGGGTGCCACCTACTGCTGTCGTGGATGATATCCTCCTGGCGCGACTCGGAAGAACTCTGTAAGTCCGAGACTATTCGACTACTACACTTTCTGGCACACGAAGGACATAAGGTAAATAAGTCTAAGTTACAATTTTGTAAATTAGAAGTACGTTACCTGGGTTATACTATCTCTGGAAAGGGCAGGCGATTAGATGACAGCAGAAAAAATGCTATTTTACAAGCCCCATGCCAACTACAAAAAAGAAATGATGTCCTTTTTAGGCATTACGAACTTCTGTCGTAGTTGGATTCCCAACTTCACGAAGAAGTGCACCCGCTATCAGACTTAATTTTTGCAATACCGATGGCGGCAAAGATTTGCTGCACTGGACAGACAAGGCAGTACAGGCATTTACTAGGATCAAGCAACTGATAGCTGGGTCAGCAACATTGGGGTTTCCAGATTACAGTAAGACCTTTATACAGACTGTAGATTGCAAGCAGGGATGTATGACATCTGTTTTAATGCAAATGTATGGAGATAAGTTAAGACCATTGGCATTTTACTCTAGCAAATTAGACTCAGTAGCACGAGCATTACCACACTGTGTGCAAGCAGTAATTGCAGCCGCTTTGGCGGTACAAGCGTCTGCCACGTTGGTATTGTTCCATGATCTTACGTTAAAAGTCCCGCACTCTGTAGCAGTCATCCTTCTGCAGGACAAGTTAACATTTCTGTCACCTAGCAGACATTTATCTTGTATGACTACGCTGTTATCGCAGCCACACATGACAATTGAGAGATGCACTACCTTAAATCGAGCGACATTGCTACCTGTTGCTGAAGACGGTATTCCGCATGTATGCTTAGATCTCATACATTCTAAAGTTCTACCAAGACCGGATCTTAAAGATCAACCCTTACTACATGCGGACTGGACACTGTTTGTAGATGGGTCAGCACGCAAAACAGAAACAGGCACCACGCAGGTAGGGTATGCAGTTACTACTGCAACTCAGATAATAGAGGCAAGACCACTCCCCGGGAACTTATCCGCTCAAGCAGCGGAATTGATTGCTGTGACAAGAGCATGTCTCCTTTCAGAGGACAGGAACGTCACTATCTATACGGATAGTCAATATGCTTTCTCTACGGTGCATGTGTTTGCTCAGCAATGGAAAAATAGGGGGATGGTTACAACCTCGGGAAAGACATTATGCACAAAGACCTAATCCTTGAATTACTACAAGTCGTCCAACGCCACGGGTTTGGCCATCTGTAAATGCGCTGCTCATACCCGTGCTAAGGACCCGGTATCACTTAGTAATGCCCTAGCAGACAAAGCAGCCAAAGAGGCAGCTATGTCCAGTACCTTTTCACTTGAAACCACACCTACAAAATTACAACCAACAGATAAATTTGATTTGCAAACCTTACAAGTCATGCAGGAACTTAGCACAGTACAGAAAAAACAACGCTGGACTAGGTATGGTGTTAGGCAGAACAAAGGAATCTATGTGGGACCGGATAATAAATATGTTTTGCCTACTAATCTTTTTAGGTATGCAGCACTAGTTGTGCATGGCCCTTCCCATCTGGGCCCTGCAGCTATGGTTAAAATTATCCACCTTACCTTTTGGACCAAGGGTTTCATTGCATATGCAAAACGTTTTTGTCTATCCTGCATAGTATGTGCTAAATACCACGGGGGAGGGGTCAGAGTTGCTCCGGCATCATTTCCAACACCCCCCTATCCTTTTCATACAATATGTATGGACTTCATCAAATTGACCCCGGCACAACTAAAGAAGTTTGTGTTAAGTAATAGTAGATGCATTTACTAAGTGGGTTGAGGCTTTTCCGGTGACACATCCGGATGCTCAATCAGTGGCTAAAATTTTGGTCAATCACATCGTCCCGACTTTGGACTTCCTACACGCATCTACTCTGACAACGCACGCATTTTGTCAATCAGATCATACAGAAACTGTCTACAGTTTTCCAAATTGAATTGAAACACCATTGTGCCTACCACCCACAGTCAGCAGGGTTGGTGAAACGCCATAACGGCATTCTAAAAGGCAAGTTGAAAAACTCATGGCGAGACACATCAGTCTTGGATTACCTGTCTACCTCTAGCCCTCCTTTCCATGCGACAACTCTCACCTCAAAAGGAGTCACCCCATTTGAGTTGTTGTATGGGAGACATTACGCCCGCAGTGGCAAAACTTGTTGCCTGCGGAACGTGAGGGGTGAGGAGATAGCTGAGTACATGAGGAAAATGCTGACCAATACTAACAGCTGTTTAATGAATGATTGTTTTTCAGGTTCAAGAGACGACAAAATCACGGAAGTCATCGCAACTCCAATGGCAGTTCGGATTAAAGAAAGGTCCTCATGGATCCACCTAACACATTGTAAAACATTTTAAGTTAGATAAAAAATTGAATTCCCCTGAGGAACAAACAGATAGCAGTAACCATGAAGGACAATAATGAGAATAAGAAAAAATGGTTCTATTGCAATGTTTTATTGTTTATAACTATTGTGATTGTAATATTTCTGTTTTAGACATTTCTGTCTTTTAATGAAGCTAGCCATTCAAAAAGAGACAAACACACCAGCTGGCATCCAAACTTTAATACATATCAAGCGATTAAATATGCATATGCATCCTCAATGAATGTCTCAAATTGTTGGGTATGTACTGCAATACCTACTGTACACAGTGGCTTAATGTTAGGGACAGCCCCTCTGGGAACAAATGATACTTGGAATAATTTGTTGTTTGAAACCACAGAAGTACCACTGAGAGACAAGGTGGCGCTGCCACTTCTGGGGCGCCAAAACTGAACAGTGTGTTTTCAAAAGACTGGGAAAGTTAAGGTGGGGCTGAGCCTATGTAATTTGACAATAGTTCATAATTGTACCCTAGAAGGGCAGTGTGTGACCAAGTTTGGAGCTATAAAAAAAAAAAGACATCAATGTAAATGATACTAGTTTTGTTGAAAAAATGCTGTATGTATATGGCCTGTTATTTAAGGGCTAAAGCCAAATGGGAGTTATGAATTTGCAACCAATATTACCATCGAAACAAATGATTGTTATTTTATTTGTGGTAGGAAAGCATATAAATGGTTACCATATGGCTGGTCAGGAAGTTGTTTTTTGGGATATCTGATACCAGCTATCAGATACACAAATGCATTGCCTCAAGATAAAATACGAAATGCACGTTCTCTTAATAAACCTATTAATCCCGTAGGTAACACTGATGCATCATGGATTTATCACCATGACTTGGCACACATCAGCAGCAAAAGACTCTCACATATGGACCTAGGCGATGATGTAATTGCTTGGGCTGGTATTTTGCCAGCGTATGGGACAGTAAAATCCATCTGAGAACTGAGAAAACTGTCAAAACTGTTAGAGACTCTGAGTAATGCGACATTTTCAGCGCTAGAATTGGTGATGGACGAATTAACGGCGAGGAAAACAGTAGTGTTATTGGAACCGTATGGCTCGATTTCACCCTAGCGGCGAAGGAAAAATAATTCAACAAGTTTTTGAACTGACTAAACCTGGTCCAAACCCCTTGACTGACTTTTTCCAAAACCTGTTTGGAAACTGGGGTTCTGTGTTGATGAACATTTTAATTGCTGTATGTGTTGGTGCAATCATATTTTTGCTGCTTGGCTGCTGTTGCATACCATGTATCAAAATGATAATATCAAGGTTATCTCTGCCAATGCTACAAAAGCATATTTCTCTGATTATGAGAAGGTATACAACGTATCCGGGATTGTGTAAAATAAACAGTATACAAAATGTTGTAAGGGGGGAAATGTGGAAAAATACTGAAGTCAACATATTTTGTATTCTGTATTTAAAGGGTTAAGCAGAAAAATGTTCACTGCGTGCAAACTGAAATGTTCTGGAAAATGTTGATCACTGAGGAATGCAGGAGTTAATCTTAAACCACTGATAAGGAAGTTAATGGTGCAAGAATAACTGTGGTACTGGCTGGTAAAAACAAGTAATCAAACTATCAATTTTAATGAATGTTCTGTGTGCTACGTGTATGTACGTGCAGGAGGGTCTATATAAGGAGAACTCAAAGTACAAGTAGCCAGACTGCTGGCATATTACTATCATGTAGCAGATCTCCATGCATGTAAAATTAAAGCTGTTTTACTTGCTTACAAGAACTTGGTGTGATTCTTCCAGAATATGTTAGAAGAGTAAAATCTTTCGACAGGTAAGAATGTGTTTCTCCCTGTATGTACCACATAACTGTGGTGTTGTCCGTTCTTATCAATAGTTGACCTGGTTGTAGAAGGTCCTTGAAAGCTATAACAGCATTTATTACTGCTAGCATTTCTTTTTGATTGATGTGAAGGTGCTTTTCTTTTTGGGACCATTTGCCCTGAATGCATCTATCTGTCATGTGCGCCCCCCAGGCGTAGTCCGAGGCGTCTGTTGTGATGACCTGATTTGCTTGAGGCTTGCTGAATGGAAGACCTGTGTTTGTTTGACATGCTTGAGCCCACCACAGAAATTCCTTTTGCAGACATGGAATTAGTGGTATTATTGTTTCCAAACTGTGGCTGTGTTGAGACCATATGTTTTTTCAGGTACCATTGTAGTTTCCTCATATGCAGCTTTGCACATGGGATTAGTAAGATGCAAGATGCCATGAATCCCAGAGCCTGCAGGATTTTCCTTGCAGTCAGCCTGGTGCAACTTGCTAGTGTTCTGAAGTATTGAATTAGTTGCCCCTGCTTCTCTGGCGTGAGGTAGGCCATCTGGGTGTTTGTGTCCAAATTGGCACCCATGAAAATTATCTTCCAAGAGGGTATTAGCCTTGATTTCTTTTTGTTAACTGTGTATCCCAGAGAGTTCAATAACATTATTACACAAGCCAGATGTTTCAGAAGAATGTGCTTGCTGTCCGCTTGGATCAGGCAGTCATCCAAATAGGGGTATATTTGTATCCCTTGAAGTCTGCAGTAGGCAATTACTGATGCCAGGCATTTCGTGAATACTCTGGGCGCAGTAGTTAAGCCAAAGGGCAATGCAGGGAATTGATAATGGGTTGAACCTGCAAGAAATCTGAGGTACCTTCTGCAATTTTGTCTGATTGGGACATGCAGGTATGCCTCCTTGAGGTCCAATGTTACCAGCCAAGACTCCTTGCCCAGCATGTGAAGAAGTTGCTGCAGAGTGAGCATCTTGAATTTTGGTACGAGTAGAAATGTGTTTAGGATGGATAGATCCAAAATAGGTCTCCAATCTTTTCCCTTCCTTGGCACCAGAAATAGCCTGGAATAAAAACCTTGACCTTATTCGTGCGTAGGTACCTCTTGAATAGCTTTCATGTTTATGAGATCTGTAATTTGCCTTTGTGCCTCTGCCCTTTGATTGTGTGGCAGGTTTGGCATGCCTCATTTTTGGAAGGGTGTGAAAATGGAATTTGTAGCCTCTGTTTATAATGTCCAGGATCCATTTGTCCTTTGTGACAACATGCCAATTTTTTGAAAATAATGCCAGCTTTCCTCCTAAGGGGGCTGCCATTTGAGACCTGGTTGGCATGCAAAGGGGAAAGTTATTGGGTTTGCTTTCTGAAAGATTGCGAGTTGTCCTCACCACCTCTTTGTGTAGGAGCTTGCCATTGTCTGCCTATATACGATCCTTGGGATTGTCCTCTGCCCCTCGGGCGCCTGTATCTGCCTCTTTGGGGTCTGTCTGTGGCAGGAAAGGACCAGTTTTTGGAAGGCCAATTTATACTAAAACGTGGGGGTTGAACCTGTAGAAATTCTTTCACAGTTTGCATTGATTTAGCCTTTTCCTCCATTTTCCTTAATACCTCCTCAGCATTAGCACCAAATAGTACATCCTTTTGAAGAGGGGCGTCTAGTAATTTAGCTTTGACATGATCAGGCAAGGCTTGTTCCTTGAGCCAGGCATGCATACGTATGACTGATCCTGTAACAACAGCTCTACATGAGGCCTCTAGAGCATCAAAACCACATTGTAAGGTATGCTTACCCACTTGTTCTGCACTATGCATCAAATCCTGCAACTCCTTCAAGTCTGGTTGTTCAGGTTGTGACATTTTACTTTTCAATTGGGATAACAAAAACTGTTGGTATTTTAGCATATGAAACTGACAGTTTAAGGCCCTCATGGATAAGGTAGCCAAGGTATATACCTTTTTTCCCCACCTTTCTAAGGATCTGGAATCTCTCTCTCGGAAGGCAATGGTTTTTTGGCAATGGAGGCCTTAACTCCCTTGGGGCCCTGTGAGATGGTTTCTGGGTCAGCAGCATGGCTTTTGTATAGAAATTGGTGCGTCAGGAACCCTGTAGTACCTGTCAGGCTTAACTGGAGCTGGAGGTAGGGAGTCCGGGTTAAGGCAGGCCTCTGAGTAAACATCATCTAGGATGTCCAAGACAGGAGGTATAGCCAGAGGCCTGTGCTGAGGTAACAAGAGAAATTCCCTGAGCCTTTTCTTGGAATCTGAATAATCCTGGCCTTCCCAGTGGAAGTGTTCCCTTAAGGTATGCAAAGTTTCCCCAAATGAGTAATCCTCGGGGGGGTACAGAAGGGATGGACTCCTTCGCATCAGAGTCTTCAAAAGGGGAGTAAGAATGTTCCTGATCATCAGAGTGCTCTGAAATAATGGAGCCCAGATCAGAGGAGGGGGAATCTTCCTCCACTCTGGGCCTTTTGTCCGGTGGGGGCTGAGAACCTCTGATTAGAGTAATTAAATCCTCAGCCATTTTAAGCATCTGTTTCTTAGGTATGGGGCCTGGAGATGGGCCCTGTGTAGCTGGTCTCGGAGTGCATGGTTGCTTTAGACTTTGTGAAAGCCTTGATGGAGAAAGAAGAGGAAGGTCTGATGACACCTTGAGTGGAGGTGGACCTGTCCACATTCTGAGTTTCAATGCCAAGGGTGGCTTCGGTATCTGTAGTCGGGGTGTGGGCCGAGGAGCCTGCGACCTCGGGCACAGGAGACACCGTCAAAGAAGTGTCGTCGGTATTCAGGGGCTGCGTAGGCGCCTCGCTGAGAACCGGACCACGTGTAGTCAGCTTTGGCGTGGTGTCGGTAGAGGCCGCGGACCTCGTGTGTCGGTCCTTGTCTTTGCGTTTTTTAGACAAAACCGGAGTCGGAGTATCCGACAACATAGTATAGTTAAATGCTTTCCCAAAATAATGCTGGGCGAACTCCGCCCGACGCTTAATAGTGCGTTTGTTGAATGTAGCACAAAAGCGACAGACAGACGTCGTGGTCTGGGCCTAAACAAGGTATACAGAGGGAATGGAAATCCTTATGCGGTATTTGCTTCCCACAAGAAATACAATTATTAACTTTGTCTGACATCGGTCTGAGGCAAGAAAAGTTTCCCCAACGGGGTACTTAGCTTTTAAGAAGACTTCGGTTTCCAAATTTTCGTAATCTCAGGAGCTGGCCAACCGGCACTTGCGAAATGCTTCTGCTTCAGGCACCGCGCGGCAAGAAAGACTGAAGAAAATGGCGTCGGCTGGTTCCTTTATAACCCTGTCGCACTGACGTCAGGGAAGAAGCGACGACAACCGACATTGGACCTAGACTTTGGAATTCGGCCGACCGAGGACCCGCCTGACGGCAGGAGAACCCATCTGTTATGACTGCAGCTGTATGCACGATGAACATCTGTACAATGTTAATCGTGTTTCACTGTTGCAGTCATTACTCTTGGGTTGAATCCCAAAGCTGAAAATGGGTAGCTGGGCTAAATAGGATTAGGAGAGGCTATGAGGCCCTGCAGAACTGCAGTGGCAAAGCCTGCTCCAGATTTAGAGTAGAGAGGTAAGTAGTAGTGCTTTGTAAAAGTGTGCACTGAACTCCAAGTTGTAGCCTCTAAGATGTCTTTGGTTGGTACTCCTCTGAGGAAGGCTGCTGAAGTGGCTGCTGCTCTGGTAGAATGTGGCCTAATGCCCTTAGGCAATGATTTGCCATGCTGTGAGTAGCAGAAACGAATACAATGGCCTATCCATTTTGAAACAGTCGGTTTTGAGCTAGCCTTTCCTTGTGATCCTGCAGCATATGCCACTAAAAGTTGCTCAATCTTTCTGCAAGCTTTAGTTCTGTCCAAGTAGAAGCGTAGCTGTCTGTGCATGTCCAAAGAATGCAGAAGTCTCTCACCCTTGTTCTGTGGGTTTGGATAAAAGGTAGGCAAGCAAATGGTTTGGGTAAGGGCCACACTGGACACCACCTTAGGCATAAAAGTAGGGTTCGTCCTCAGAGAAACCCTGTCTGGATGGAAAATGATAAAAGGTTCTACAGCCATGAGTGCCTCTAACTCTGAGACTCGTCTTGCAGAGGTTATTGCTAGGAGCAGAGCTGTTTTCCAGCATAAGAATTTTATATCAGCTGTTGAGGCTGGCTCAAAAGGAGGCAGTGTGAGTTTTTCCACGACATAATTGAGGTCCCATGCAGGTACTGGTGCTCTCCTTGGAGGTCTTATGTTTTTGGCCCCTCTGAAGTACTGCCTTATTAAAGGATGAGAAAAGATAGGTGGTTCCGTATTGTAATGGGCTGAAATGGCAGAGGCATGAATCTTAATTGATGAAAAGGATAGGCCTTTGTCCAGCATCTCAGTTAAGTATTGTAAAATCCGAGGAATATTTGGTACAAACGTGTCAATTCCTTGTTCCTGGTTCCAAGCACAGAATCTCTTCCATTTTTCTGCATAAGATTTTCTGGTACTGGGCCTCCAAGATAACATCCATTACAGCTTTGGAAAGAGGAGTGTTCTGAATGGCTACATTATCCACCATGCTGCCAGATTTAAGGTCCTGAGTTGGCTGTGCAGGATCCGATTGTTTTGTTGGGTCAGTAAGTGAGAATTTTGAGGCAATGTCCAGGCTGGACCTTGAGACAAGATCTTTAGGATTGGGAACAAGTGCTGGCGTGGCCAGTCTGGGGCAATCAGTATCATTTTTGGCTTCTCTTGTCTGACCTTTAGAAGTACCTAGGGGAGGAGAGGCAGTGGAGAAAAGGCATATACTGTTAGGTTTTTCCAGCTGAAGGATAGGGCATCCACTTTCCATGCTTGCTTGTGATAAATCCTTGTGCAGAATCTCTGTAGTTGGCAATTGTGAGGGGAGGCAAATAGATCTATGTCTGGGCATCCCCATTTCCTTGTTATCATGCTTAAGACTTGTGGATCCAGTTTCCACTCGTGGGGATCCATGAGGTTTCTGCTTAGTTCGTCTGCCAGAGTATTGATTCTTCCAGGCAGGAACTGTGCTTGCAGGTGAACTTGATAAGTCAACGCTGTGTCCCACAAAGTCATGGCTTGTCTGCAGAGGGGGTAGGAATGTGTGCCTCCCTGCTGGTTTATGTACCACATGACTGTAGTATTGTCAGTCTTTATCAGTAGTTGTCCTGGATGAAGTAGATCCTTGAAAGCTGTCAGGGCATTCTGAACACCTAGCATCTCTTTTTGATTGATATGAAGATGCGTCTGGCTTGCGGGCCATGTGCCCTGAATACATTTTCCCGCCATGTGGGCCCCCCAGGAATAATCTGATGCATCCGTTGTTGGTGTCTACCTGGCTGTTGGTAAAGTGAATGGCTGCCCCTTGTTGTGGTGACAGGTCTGTGCCCACCATCGAAACTCCTGTTGCAGGCAGGGAACAAGGGAAATTAATGTTTCCAGGCTGTGGCAATGTTGAGTCTAAACACTTTTTAGATACCATTGTAGTTTCCTCATATGCAGTCTGGCATATGGAATTAGCAGAATGCAGGATGCCATGAAGCCCAAAGCCTGCAGAATTTTTCTTGCAGATAACTGGGTTTTTGTTGCCAACATTTTGAAGTAAGAAGTCAGTTGCCTTTGTCTGGTGCGAGATAAGCCATCTGAGCAGTTGCATTTAAGCTTGCACCCAGGAATATTATCTCTTGAGAGGGTACTAGTTTTGATTTCTTTTCATTTACTGTGTACCCTAGGCAAATTAGTAATCTTTTTACAAACGCCAGATGCTTTAGTAGAATGTATTTGTTCTCTGCTTGAATAAGGCAGTCGTCCAAGTAAGGATATATTTGAATTCCTCTGTCTGCAAAATGCAATTACTGGTGCCAGGCATTTTGTGAAGACCCTGGGCGCAGTAGATAAGCCAAAGGGCAGTGCAGAGAATTGGTAGTGCATTGAGCCAGCTATGAATCTGAGGTATCTTCTGCAAGGTTGTCCGATTGGGACATGCAACTATGCCTCTTTTAGGTCCAAAGTTACGAGCCAAGCCTTCTTGCCCAGCATGGGTAGTAGCTGCTGCAGAGTCAACATTTTGAATTTTGGAACGTCCAGAAATGTTTTTAGAATAGACAGGTCCAGTATTGGTCTCCAGGGTTTGTCCTTTTCTGGGCACCAAGAAAAGTCTTGAGTAAAATCCCTGTCCCTGCTACTGTTGTGGTACTTGTTGAATGGCCCTCATGTCCATGAGAGATGAAACTTGCTTTTGTGCCTCTGCCCATTGATTATGTGGCAGGTCTGGCATATCTTTTGCCCTTGGCAGGGTGTGAAAGTGGAACCTGTAGCCCTGAGACACTATGTTCAAGATCCATTTGTCCTTGGGTAATCATGTGCCAATTTGGTGAAAAAAGTGCTAGTTTTCCCCCTAAGGGGGCTGCCAAAAGATAAGTGCTTGGTTCTGGCAGAGGAAAGTCATTGGGACGGTTTCCTGTATGGTTGTGATTTGTCTTCTTCACTTTTGGAGGTAGAAGCACCCCATTGTTTAGGCGGGGCTGGGATCTGCCTCTGGGGTGTCTTATCTGCCTCTTTGTGGCCTGTCTGACACTGGAAAGGACCAATTCTTTGTAGGCCAGTTCCTGCTAAATCTGGGTGGCTGTACCTGTCGGAAATCCTTAACTGTCTGCATGGATTTCGCTTTATCCTCCATTTTCTTCAACACCTCTTCTGCCTCAACACCAAACAAAGTATCATGCTGTAATGGAGCATCCAATCATTTTGATTTAACATGATCTGGCAGATTCTGTTCCTTTAACCAAGCATGCCTTCTAATGACAGAACTCGTAACAGCGGCCCTGCAAGAGGCCTCCAGTGAATCAAAACCACATTGCAAAGTATGCTTTCCCACTTGTTCAGCTGCATGCAATAAATCCTGCATTTCCTTGTTATCAGAACATTCAGAATTTGTCAACATTTTCTGTTTAACCAGTGACATTAAGTATTGCTGCTATTTAAGCATATGAAACTGACAATTTAAAGCCCTTACAGCCAAGGTAGCAGAAGTGTAAACTTTTTTCCCCCCATTTGTCCGGTGCCCTAAAATCCCTATCAGAGGGGACAGGGTTTTTTGCAGTGTAAGCCTTGACCCCTTTGGGACCCTGAGATATAGTTTCTGGGTCAGCAGCAGGGTTTTTATATAGATATTTATGAGAGTCTGGAACCCTGTAGTATCTGTCTGGCTTAGCAGGTGCAAGGGGTAGACAGTCAGGAGACAGGCCGGACTCTGAAAATACATAATCTACAATGTCTAGCACAGGTGGAACAGCAAGAGGTCTGTGCTGAGGTAGTAAAAGAAAGTCTCTGAGCCTTTTCTTAGATTCTGAGTAATCTTGACTCTCCCAGTGAAAATGCTCCCTCATGGTATGCAGGGTTTCCCCAAAAGAATAATCCTCAGGAGGAGAAGCTGAAGGAATAGATTCTTCAGCATCAGAATCCTCATAGGGAGGAAAAGAGTATCCCTTTTCAGAAGAGGAATCGGAGGAAATTGAAACCTGATCAGAAGAGTCATGTTCTGTGTCTTGCCTAAGCCTCTTATCAGGAGGGGGGATGGGAACCCCTGATCAAAGTAATTAGGGTCTTCGGCCATTTTAAGCATCTGTTTCTTAGGCATGGAAGTCTGTCCAGGAGAATGCTGTACTTGTTTCTTTGTCTTTAGAGCTGTTTTAGTCTGTCTTTGAAGCTGAGGTTGGCTTGACATAATTGTGTAGGTCTGAAAACACCCTCAGAAGCCGATGGCTGCTCAGCGGCTCCGGACCCATCTGAGGGAGTAGTTTCCGAGAGTCCAATACCTTGAGTATCCAGAGGCCTAGTCGGCTCCACGTGGGAGTCTGAAGCGGCCTGTGGCACTGAGGCAGCAGGCGTCAAGGGTTGCGAAAGCACCTCACTGACAACAGGCGAACCGGCGACTCGCCTAGCGGGGGCCTCGTCGTCAGTTTTGGACCTCGGATACCTGCCCTTTTCCTTGCACTTTTTATAAACTCCAGTCGTGGGCTGTTCCGACGGCATTATATAATTAAACCTTCGGCCAAAGTAATGAAAGGCAAAATCGTACCAACGCTTAATAGTGCGTTGGTTAAATCTAACACAACCAACAGCTAGCAAAGTCATGATCAGGGCCTAGGCAAGGAATACAGTAAGAATGAAAATCCTTGAGGTATTTGCTTCCCACAAGAAATACAATTGTTAACTTTTTCTGACATTGGTCTGGAACAAGAAAAAAAGTTTCCCCAAAGGGGTACTTAGCTTTAATGAAGACTTCGATCTGAAATTCGATTTTGAAAATCTCAGGAGTCGGCCGACCAGCACTTGCTAACTGCTTTTGCTTCGGGCACCACGCAGCAAGAAAGACTGAAGAAAATGGTGTCGGCTGCATCTTTTATACCACTGGCGCACTGATGTCAGGGAAGAGGCGACAGCAACAGACGACAGACCAAGACTTTGGAATCCAGGCCGACTGTGGGTAGCCTGCCAGCAGGATAACCCAAGAGTAATGACTGCAACAGTGAAACACTATGAACATCAGGTTTATGCTCAGGGAGTTTTAAAAATTCTCTAACCACCTTCTTGGATTGTGGACAATCCTGTGCTTCCCATTTAAAGTGTTCCCTCAGGATGTGTAGGGTCTTCCCAAAAAAACAGTCCTCGGGAAGAGGCTGAGGCAAGGTTCACATCAGAATCTGAATCCCCATAGGAAGCAATAGAAAACCTTAACCAAAGGTGAATTCATCACCATCATCCTCAGTGTCAAAAGAATCAGAAGACTCTTGGGGGGGGGGGGGTATACCTTTCTTTTGCCAGAACAGGCTTCAGGTGCAGAACCTGAGAGAGGCATCTGGATCTGACTTTGGTGATCAAATCCTTAGCCAACCAAACCAGACCCTGCTGATAAACCTCAGTTTGGTAGTTGTAATCGGTAGGCCTCGGATGGGGCAAGCTGCATGCAGCCTTTTTTATGTGAGGCCTTAGACTTGGACATGAGATTAATGTCAGTGCTAGGGCAGGGAACGCAGGTGGACAGCCAAATCCCAGTTATGGTGACCAGAGTTGACCCCAGACAAAAAACCTGGATACCCCATCTTCAGTAACAGAGCAGTGGCCAGAAACAGGAACCTGCAAAGGAGCTCTAGACCCAAACAATGAGCTAGGTCCTTCAGCCTCTCTTGAACTCGAGGGACTTGGAGGCATATCAGACTCTGAACGAGTTTCAACATCATCAGCCATCTGAGGGGACTGCAAAGGCATCCCACCTTCTTTGACAACAGCAAGCATCGCCTGGTACATTAAGTTTTCTGCATTTTTGTTTCTTATGCCCAGTGAGATCAACCTTAGTACAATCGGCAGATGACAAAGTATACAAAGCCCCTAGCGACTTAATAAAGTGCTTACCTAAAATCTCAGCCCTATGCTTGATTGTTCTACTGTTAAAGCGAACACAGAACTGACAGTGAGGAATGTCATGTTCTGGGGCCAAATAAGTTAAACAAAAGGAATGAAAGCCATGGTGTGCTATCTGCTTGCCACAATGAAGACTATTAACTTTGTGTGACATAAGTCCAAAAAAAAAAAAAAATATGAGAAGCTCCCCAATTGGGTAGTTGGCTTTAGATGTCTTCTTTCTGGGATACAGAACTGACAGACGCACTAACTAGTACTCTGCTTTCAGCTCCGATGGCAAGAACGAACACAGGTTATGGCACTGGCTGAACCCCTTTATACCCAGACGTCTTGATGTCGTCATGGCATCTGCCGTCTTCAGGAGGAGGGGAAAATCCTCTGGTAGTCCAGCCTGCCATGGGCTTCCATGGCAGGAAATCCCATCAGTTCAGTGCAAAATTGAAATACGAAGCACATCACAGGTACCAAACGCATTGGTTTCAAAAACAATTGCATCAGCCAAAAGGATACGCACACACTACTTTAATAAAAACGGAACATTCATAGATTAAGCACTTTCAGCCCTTAATTTTAGTGGGACTTCAGATTTGGTACCTGTGTTCGCCTGTGAGCACTCACACAGGACAGCACAGTGTCCTTGCAAGAGTTAGTAAACTAAATTGTTACCTGATAAGAAGAGAGAAACAGTGGAAATCTGATTTGTATGCCAATTAAGTCAAGCTTACAGTTTCATTCTGAATGTGTTTTATAAAAATATTCAATGAAACATATTCCCAAATGCAGTGATGAGGACTTACTAGACCAGAAAGTCATCAAGTTGCAAAAGTCAGAAATATGGGTAGAATGAATTCAAACTGCTTAACATTAGCATTTTTATTGCTGTATAAAGACAAGATGAAGCCACAAACATTCTGTGATTCATTTTACCATACAGAAGTGCAACAATCCAACTTGTGGCTATACAGACATCTATGAGAATTCTACTTTAGCTACCAAAAACATCTACAGATACTGCTGACAAGATGAAGTACACATTAGATTAAATGAAAAATGGCTGACAACGTGCAGCACAAACTAGTTGTTTAAGGCGTGGCTCAGCAACACTGTTGCCCTATTTCTACAGTTTGACTGCACTGCAAACTCACCAACCAATCCAGAGTTTATAAATGAAGGCGAAGACATATTTTCATGAGTCGTCAGGTCTCTATGCTCACCATAATGAGATCCTTCTCCATAGCCCTGTAAAAGATGTGGAAAAAATAAAGCAGAAAAAGTTATAGCAAGTTACAGAGGTGGCCAACTAAAATGTTATTCCCGCTACCATATTTGCAAGAAAGTTTGTCTTCAGCACACTTGTGAACAAAATCTGCAGTACACATAAAAAAGAAGGAAAGTCACAAATTACTTCAATGCAGCCAATCACCTAGCATGGCAACCATCATGATGTATGATCAGAGACAACCCCCCAATATATTCAAGGTTTCACATTCTGAGTCGGTGAGTTCTTGAACCACTGCTTACTTGACAGGCAGTTAATAAGAAGTTATGTACCTACCATAACGTTCCATGTTAGTTGTCTTCTCTCGCCTTCTTTCTTGCTTGATGGGTTCGGAGCCGATCCCTCGGCTCCGACTCGGCACTTGCTTTAGCTCGAGAACTCCTTTTACCAGCTCGAGGCAGCCCCATATCCCATGATGCAAGGCAGGAAGTACCCAGATCTCGTTTGTTGACAAAAGGGCAATAACACCAAGCATAAAAATACTTCCCAAAGGAAGAAGAAACTTACAGATGGAAAAAGGACCAGGTTTGAATGGTCTTTAGCATAATAGTTTCTTATACAAGGTCTGTCCAGGCCAGGGGAAGGAGGGAGGGTCAAGAAAGAAGGCGAGAAGACAACTAACATGGAAGCGTTATGGTAGGTACATAACTTCTTAATGTTAAGTTGTCAATCTCGCCTTCATTCTTGCTTGATGGGACCGTCCTAGCACCTCTATCCTGGGTGGCTCAATGGAACACACTCTTGAGGACTGTAGAGCCAAAACTGGCTCTGTCCCTGGAGGCCAAGTCCAATTTGTAATGGGAAACAAAAGTGTGAGGAGTGGCCCAAGTGGCGCTGCACAAATAGTGTCCAAAGGCAGTCTAGCTTGAAAAGCTGTAGAAGTAGCTAAACTCCTAGTTGAATGTGCTTTAGGTTTTGAGCACAGCTGTTTTCCCCTGATCGTATAAATTTCAGTGATGACCGAAGAAAGCCATCTGGACAAAGTCACTTTAGAAACAGGAAGGCCGTTTTTATTATCCGCATAGGAAACAAAAAGTTGATCAGATTTCCTAAATGTTTTTGTTCTGTCCAAATAATATCTAAGCTGACGGTGGACGTCAAGATAATGTAGCTTTTGTTCAGCTCTATCTGAATAGTTAGGAAAAATACAGGAGATCAATGGATTGATTCAGATTGTTTTTGAAGCGACCTTAGGTAAAATGATGGATTAGTTCTCAAAGATACTCTGTCTTTGTGAAAAATCAAATAGGGGTCGAACCGAAAGAGCATGAAGTTCAGACACCCTCCTGGCAGATGTAATAGCCACTAGGAATAAAGTTTTCCAAGAAAGATATTTCAGGGAACAAGAAACAGCTGGCTCGAAGGGGAAGAATCAAGGATGTCAGCACTAAATTTAGATCCCACTGAGGAGGAGGATTCCTGATTGGAGGCTTTAGTAGGAAAATTCCTTTCAAGAAGGCCCTGCAGAGCCTATGGGACATAATATTATGATCTGCTATCCCAACATGAAAATTAGAAATAGCAGCCAACTGAACTCTGACTGTGGAAGAAGAGGAGCCTGCATGAAAAATCTCTGCTAAGAAGTCCAGAACTGCCTGAACAGGGGCAGTAAAAGGATCAATATTTTGGGCCTTAGCCCAATAAGAGAAACGTTTCCATTTGCTCGTGTAAATCCTCCTGGTAGAGGACTTTAGTGAAGCTACTATGATATCTCTAACTGGGTTAGAGATCAAAGGAAGCCTGGCTAGGGAAGGAAGTGGAGCAACCATGCTGTGAGGTTGAGAGAAGGGATTGACCGGTGCAGCTGACCGGATTGGTGAATCAGTAGATCTGGCACTGGGTCCAGATGCCACGGCTGCACCAAAAGGTGATGATGGAGGAACGGGAACCAAACTTGTCGAGGCCAGTAAGGGGCAATGAGAATCAATTTGGCTCTCAAGACGGTAGCTTTCTGGATCACCTGAGGGATCAGAGCAAATGGGGGAAAGGCATAAAGAAGTCCCTGGGGCCAATCCTGGGTCAGAGCGTCTCTGGGGGATGGCCTGATAGAGGAAGAGGCTGAAGAAGTCTGGACATTTGCTGTTTTGGGGAGTAGCAAAAAGATCGCAACATGGACGACCCCATTCCAGAAAAATCTCTTCCGCTATGGATTGCTTGAGAGACCACTCGTGAGGCACGAGAATAGCTCTGCTCAATCTGTCCGCTATAATGTTGGTTTTCCCAGGGATATGCGTTGCTACCAGAAACCGATGAGAGGAGATCGCCCATTGCCATAGTCTGAGCGCTTCTCGACACAAGGGGTAGGACTTGGTTCCGCCCTGTTTGTTGATATACCAAACTACAGACATGTTGTCTGTGTGGACTGCAATTGTCCCTACGGGAAGAAAGTCGTTGAGGGCTTGCACGTTAAAAGCACTGCTCTCATCTCCAGGACATTTATGTGCAGATGGTACTCGAACGGTTGCCACGTCCCATGAACCATCCTGCCCTGATAATGACCCCCACCCGATCAGGGAGGCATCCGTGGTGACAGTGGCTATCGGGGCGGAGGTACAAAGCACCTGCCTTGGTGAACCTGAGACGATGTGATCCACCAAGCAAGATGTTCTTTGCATGTTTGTGTCACCAGAATCTGGTGGCGCATTGGGAGTTGCTGGTATGACCACTGTGTGAACAGCATCCACTGAAGGAGGCGCATGTAGAATCGAGCCAGGGAAGAAGAGTAATGGCGCAGCCATGAGACCTAATACCTTTAGAACCATTCTGGCCTGTACTTTCTTGGTGGCCAGAATGATCCTGACATGAGTCTGAATGTCTGAAAGTCTTTGTTCTGTAAGGGTAGCTGACATCCGAACAGTGTTTAAGTTTGCCTATGAAGGTAATAGACTGGCAGGGCGATAAGGATGACTTTTGAAGTTGACTGAGATGCCCAAATGAGAACAAAGGTCTATTGTGTAATCCCTGGCTTGTATAAGCTGATGCCTGGTGGTGGCTGACAGGAGCCAGTCGTCGAGATCGGAAACACCTGGAATCCTTGGCGTCTCAGGTGAGCCGTGACCACTGCCATGCATTTGGTGAACACTCTGGGGGCTGTAGTGAGACCAAAGGGCAGGGCTCTGAACTGGAAATGACTGGACCCCAGCGGCGGAGAAATCTCCTGGGGCGTCTGTGAATTTTGATGTGATAGTACGCATCCTGAAGATCTATTGAGCACATCCAGTTGTCCTTCTGTAAGAAGGGCAGAATTGACTGAAGAGTGACCATTCGGAATCTTGCCTTCCTGACAGACTTGTTGAGTCTGCTGAGATCCAATATTGGTCTCCAGTCTCCCGTCTTTTTGGGGACCAAAAAGAACCTTGAGTAGATTCCGGGCTCTGAATGGTCTACTGTAACTGGCTGAATGGCTCTTTTTTGCAGTAGTTTTGCGATTTCTAACACTGCAATGTCCCTTAGACCGGGTGGTACATCTGGAAGGGAACTTGAGGGGAAGGGACTTTCCTCGAAAGGAATTATGTAACCCTTGGATATGATCGACTGTACCCATCTGTCTTGAGTGAGGGAATGCCAGGCTTCTGGGTACAGTGATAATCTTCCCCTGACTGCCTCCAAGGAGGGACAGCCGGGCAACACCTCAGGGATGCTGAAAGGGCTTATCAGAGAGAGGCTCCCTGTTTCCCTGGTTCTTGGACCCCTCTGCCTCTAGAGCGGTCTGTTGTTGTTACCCCTCTGCCTCTAGGGGTAAACTGACCACGTGAATCGGCGTGACTCCTTGGGATTTACGGAACCACATCTTCCCACCCTTCTGCCCTTTGGGATAAGGCCTAGAAGGGGTGGAAAACGGACTCCAACAGCAGAAAGAGTCTTGCCGTCCTGCTCACACCTGGTCAAGGTCTCCTTCACCTGAGGGCCAAACAAAGCTGACCCATCAAAGGGAGAATTTGTGAAGGGCCTTAAAGGGATCCATAAAATCACATAGCCGCATCCAGGCTTGGCGTCTAAGAGCCACACCTGTGCCTGCGGCTCTACTGCTCCATCCGCAGCATAAGATATTAGCCGCATGGAGGAGTTAGCAATGGAATTGAGGGTTCCTAGCTGCGAAGCAATCTTTTCTTGAGCCCCTGCAGCTGTAGGATCCTGAACTACTTCTCCCAGCTCCTTCAGGATATCTCTCTGGAGTCTGGTGAAGTGACAAAGATAATTCAGCGAGCATAGCAAAGGTCGCTGAGGAAAACATCCGCTTGCATTACCTATCCATGGTCCTAGAGTCCTTATTAGGAGGATGGGCCAGGCACGGAAGGATCTGCAAGTTCCTTTTGGTGGCCGCAGCCACCACCATGGCATCAGCGGGACACCCTTGGTAAGGAATTGTTTGTCACTAGGGGCAGTGATAAATTTAGAAGGCCTCCTAGGGACTGGCTCTACAGAGTCAGGAGCTGTCCACGCCTTCGTGCAATAACCTGCATAAGGGGTCGAAGGCGGAGACACCCAGGAGGTGGAGGGCCGAGATCCAAACGCCTCTAGGTATACTGACTCATCCTCAGAGGGATTGTTGGTGGGCCAGTTTCCCCTCTGTTTTAGAAGTTCTAGGATGTCTGAAAAGGAGACATCCTCAGAGGGGGATCTAGGGGATCCCTCTGACTCATCAAAGTCAGTATCCGGCATGACAGACTCGGGAGTCTACATGCTTCCTCTTACAAGTCCTCTTCCTAGGAGGATCTCCCGAAACATCAGGAGAATCCTCGGAAGAGGGGGAAATTCGCAATGGGGAAACCTGAGGCGGAGGATCTCTGGGTCCTGTAGCAAGAGAAGTGGCAGAGATGTCAACAGGTACAATAGAGGGAGGAGCTACGGGAAGAGACTGCTGACTGATACCAGTGGCCAGTACACTCTTCATCACCTCGAATGCTCCCCTCCCAGGCAGGTCCGAGAGAACCCGCTCCGAAGAGCTAGGAACTCCAGGGGCCACCGAAAGGGAAGTCTCCGAGGCAGATGTCGGAGCCGAGCTCACCAAGGCCGAGGCTCCAAGGGGAAGAGCGGGCTCGGACAAGGGTCCGATGCCACTCACCCCCTCGGAGGAGACCATGGAAGCCCGACCACCGAATCCCTCTAAGGAAGAGGAGATAAGAGTAGGGGCTGAAGGGACAGAAGGAGGTATCCGTCCTCCAGCCGAAGCAGTAACCATGCCCGAAGACTCCAACTCCAAACTCTGGGGTAGAGTCGAAGGAGGAACTGTAACGGGGTGTGGACCAACAGTCGTCTGCTGAGACAGACTGTGTAGCATTTGGGCCAGTACCTGTGACTTGAGCAATCTACTGACCACTCTCTCTAGGTCATGATCTGACAACCTGGATGACCTTGAAGATCGGCTCCGATGGCTCCGTTCCGATAGAAGAGGCGAAGCCGAGCCGAAAGTAGCGGCCCCAAGGAAGGAGACCCCGACCTCTTCCTGGAAGGGGCCATCGGAGCCGATACTACTGATCCTGTCGGCACCGATTTCTCGGAGCCGGCAGAACGTCTCGATGTATCGGCTCCAGCGGAGCCGATACAGCTACAGTAACGGTGTCGGAGCCGATCGGAGCCGACACCGATGCCTGTGCCACATGGGTGTCGGAGCCGACCGGGCCGACACCGATGCCGTGCACGTGGGTGTCGGAGCCGATCGGGCCGACACCACAGTGGTCAAAGCAGATTCGGCACCGATAGCCATCGGCGAAAGCTTTGTGGATCAGAATCGGCTCCAGCGGAGCCGATCTCGACTCTATACGAGTCGGGCCGAGGCCGCAGGCTTAGAAACAGAAGCCTGGGCCTTGGCAGTTTTGGTTGATTTTGTGGAGCCGACTTAGCGGAGAGCCCTCCGGCTTAAGAAGACCCCTGAGAATCAACTTATTGCGTCTCTTCTGCAGGACTCTGGCTGAAGGAGTGACAAATAGCACAGGAGTCCTGCAGGTGAAGAGGGCCCAAACAGTACAGGCAAGAAGTGTGACCGTCTGTCAGAGACATCTTCTGACAGCACGAGTCACACTTCTTAAAACCTGAAACCCTCTCCTTAGACATGGTGCCTAAACACAACACACACACACACCAGTCAAAATAAATTAAACTAATACCAAGAGGTATTTAGTAAAAAAACACCAACACACACACCCTAACAGGGGGGGGGATGGGATAGGGAAAATTGACTGACTAAAAAAAATTAAGAGACAGGGATTTCTGTCAGAAAAAGGTTAAATTTAAATTAAACTATCAAAAATATTAGTTTTAACTGAAAGAAGGGGCTTAAATATCACAAATGTGAACTACTTACCAGGAGCTGGTAAAGAGAAGACCTCCCAAGCGAAGCGGCAAACGCGATCTGGGTACTTCCTGCCTTGCATCATGGGATATGGGGCTGCCTCGAGCTGGTAAAAGGAGTTCTCGAGCTCAAGCAAGTGCCGAGTCGGAGCCGAGGGATCGGCTCCGAACCCATCAAGCAAGAATGGAGGCGAGATTGACAACTTAACATCAAATGTTTTAATGTGTTTTTTAGGGAAGACTAATGCATTAATTTCCATGTTTGCTTAGGAACACTAACTTCACTAACCAAAATGTGACCACACGAAGTGCATGAATCATAAGCAAAAAAGAATGAGGAAGATGCCATTAGAAAACAACATGCTGTTTACCTGGAGAGCAGCAGTGATTAAAAGAGCACAAATCTGTACCACAAACTCAAACACACTACAATAAACTTGATCAATACTAACACCCCCCTCTCCAATTGAAATACAGGCTGGAAAACATGTGCAAGTGTAGATATGCATGGGAGCCAGGCTTGTCTGCAAAACCGTAGGGATTGAGACTCACTTGTGTGATCACCAGTGTAAGACTGCCTAGCTTTTCCCTGCAAGGATGAATTACTCGAGTACGGAGGATTTCCCAGTTCCCTGTGATGGTGGAACCTCAAGGTTGGTATAAGTAGTGAGGGAAGGCCCCCTATACCCAATGGTGTGGTGGGGGTAATTTTTTGCAATATTGTTTGTACTCCCTGCACGAAATAATGCAATCAGAAATTAGTACATGCCTTGTTAGAGAGCCGATGTACACAACACATGGTGTGCCTTGGATAGTACTAAAAGGTAATTCATAGTGCCACAGACAGCCTAAAGCACACAATACAGTATCTACTACTGTCAAAGTCAGAACTTAAAAGAAAAGTGGCAGAAAAAGTGTCAGGAAAATCAGTGTAGAACACCTTTTCTTACTCGTCAAGGTCATATATCAATAACTGTAAAAGAACTAGACAGCATAAATAATTGCATATGTACGCATTCCCCCATCCCACCCCCAGTGACAAACTGACAAGATGTCTCAAACTTTCAAAGGACTTTACTGAGGAAAGATAGTTTCTGGAGTCTTTCTACATTTAGCGAAGTACACACTGAAATGTCTGCTACTTACAAAAAGGAAATATCTCGGGACTAAAGAAACTTCCCTTCACTGTAGTTAACCTAATCCTAGAGATTTTTTTCCTCCATATAAAACCTACATTTTATTTAGTGCCCAGAAAGCATTTTAATTTCTACACTCAAAATGTTCTTAGCTACAGATATTTACATTTTTGTCTCTTCACATCTCACACTGTTGTAGAAGCAGGAACCAGATTGTACAGTTTTAAGAAGGTATGGGTGGAAGATCATGTGGGTGTTTCCAGAATGGAATGGGAAGGGGCTCCTCTGAGGAAGGCAGTGATGGCCTCATTGCCCTAGTAGAGCGATTCCTGATCTTGCCTGGTATTGACTTTCCATTATGCTTGTAGCAGAAGACAGTGCAACTGGCAATCCACTTGGATATAGTTTTTCTGTTAACTGGTCTTCCTTTCATGTTTTTCGGCAAATACCACAAAACAGGTGAACATATTTTCTGTGAGTTTTAGTCTTATTCAAGAACAACACTAGTTGTATGTGTACATCCAATGAGTTCAAGTATACTACTTTGCTTCTCTGTATACTGACACCTCCTTTATGCCTAACTGGCATCTGAGCTTTTACTGAACCTATCTATTAACCTGCCTGTCTTCTTCCTTTATCCTCAAAATAGTCTATGAAAAAGAAAAAGTTCCCTACACACAAGGATTTGAACCTTGGAGATTTCCGTGGTAGAAGTGAGTCACTAGAATAGACTTCTGGCTGGAGAATTTTATATCTACAGAGGCAGCAGACTCAAAAGGAAGCAAAACTATATTTTCCTGGACAAAATCCTGGTCCCAAGGAGGTGCAGGGATTCCTTCCAAGTAGTCTCAAATGAATGATATCCTTGAGAAGCTATTTCATGTTGTAATGATAGAAGAACGGAGGCAGATAGGCAAGCAAGCCGAGGTGGCAGATGTACGCATCATATAAAGTATAGGACATGCCTGAATTGCACATTTATATCAGATAGCTCAGAACCTGTGGCAACCTAGCTTGCAGCAGCTGCTGTTATTTGGTTATGCACCAGTGAGAGAATATTAACCACTTTGGAATGTACAACTTTTTTGGCACTTGTTCTTCTGGTTGCCTTGAAGATTTTTATGATTTCTTTTCTTCACAGATTTCTGGAGACTAAGTATATCAGCTATTCCACCCTGACAATTTTTGAGTCAATGTGGGTGTAAACAGTGAATCCTCTGTTCTGGGCAAGATCCACTTTGAGAGGACACATTCATAGCTCTTCCTTGACCATGTTAAAGAGAATGGAAAATCAGTACAATCTCGGCCAAACAGAGGTTACAAGGATCACCCTTACCCATCCTCTGACTTTCTGAAGTACTAAGGGGATGAAGAGTATTAGAGGTAAGGTGGACAGAAACAGCACTGTCCATGGGAAGAAGGCTTCCATTCTCGACTCCCTTCAGCAGCTTTGGGTTACCTGTTCTGGTGTGAGGCAAAAAGGTCTACTTAAGGAACACCTGACCTATGTGTCAGTTGGAGAAAATCTCCCTCTTGAACAATTTCCAGAGATGCATGGCCATTCAACACAAAGGGGAGGAAAGACTGCCTCCCTGTCTGCTCACGTCTCACATCACTGTGGTATTGTCTATCCTTACAAGTAGTGTCCCCGATTTCTATTAGTCTTGAAAGCAATTGGAACTTTCAGTACTGCCATTATTTCTTTTAAACTGTTTTTTTTTTTCTTCTGAAAGCACTTTTCCAACAGTCCTGCACAGTTATTTATCCTTTGTGGGTACCCCAGGCCAAGTCTGAGGTACTGGTGGTGAGGACCAAGATGTCCACTGGCATATGTAAGGGAGCTCCCAGATTACTTTGGAATGCTTGAATCAAGAACATGTGACTGTATCTGAATATAAAAGAGCAGTTTCTTTCTGGTGCAGTGGAAAAGAAAAATGTCAGTTTGTAGACAGTGCTGGTGCAGGCACTAGACTGCTCTTGTGGAATCACTGCATTTCTCCCATACACAGCTCAGTTAAGGGTATCACATTAGGATGCAAGAAGCCAGGAAACTCAAAACCCTATGGAACTCCCTGGTAGATATTGAGGCTTTTTTCCCCAAAAATGCCCCAGAGGTACTGGGTCAGGAACAGGACTATATATTGAGGGTATACCTTCTGGTCCTTGGAATCCAACTCTGCCTGGGAAGGTCATCTCGGTGCAAGGTTGGAGATAGGATTTTTGAAGGTTGAAAGTGAAACCCAGAATACAGAAATATGTTCCACAGTCTATTGGAGAGAAGCATTCAGCTCCTCCAGTGATGCTGGCTGCATTAAGCAATCACACAAACACTGGCGCCAGGAATTTGGTGAACACTCAAGAATAATGGACAAGCCAAAGGGCAAAAAACAAAACTTGTACTGAGAACCTTCTTCCTTGAAGTAAAGAACTGCCTGTGGTTTCCTGCTAAGAAAATGTGGAGTTAAGAATCCTGCAGGTCCAACTTGACCATGACAGCTAGGGACAGAATCAATGTCAGTAGCTTCTAGACTGCAAATATTTTGAATGTGGGAACAAGGAGGAACATTATGAATTTTGAAAGGTCTAAAACAGGCCTTCCTTTCTAGGGATTATAAACCTTAAGTAAAATTCTGGCCCTTTGTTTTTTTGCCAGACTGGTTCTATCAAACTTAAACCAGAAGCTGCATTTCAACCTGTGTCTAACATTAGCTGTTCTTTTGCAATGTAGGGAACTGCCTGAGAACTGTGGTCTTGCAAGGTGCATTATGTAACCTGATTTTACTATGTTTGGAACCCACCTCTTCAGAGTGTTTTTTTTTTTTTTAAATTTTCATATGTTTTTTTGCCAGTTGTGGCACGAACTGGAC
Source organism: Protopterus annectens (assembly GCF_019279795.1). Classification (NCBI taxonomy): domain Eukaryota; kingdom Metazoa; phylum Chordata; order Ceratodontiformes; family Protopteridae; genus Protopterus; species Protopterus annectens. Next base: position 357,131,274 of record NC_056747.1, on the reverse strand, counting down.
AGTTTGCCTCTAGCTTTATTAGTGGGATAAAGTGGTAGGCAGAGTTAGGGTGGAATTCACTGCTGGAAACAGGGAGGTACTAGAGTCAGAGCTAGGACCCACCAGGCATGGATTTGGGGCTCAGTTTGTTATTTTCTGGAAAAATTTCCCTTTTCAGATCTTTACATCTCAGACCAAAACCAAGCCTGACATACCATGTCTAAGTGGGGTAATTTCTGATTAACCTAGGTAGGGTACTTACACAAAGTCTTTCACCATCCGCATAGTCTTTACCTTCTCCTTCAGCTTCTTAAATAAATTCTGGGCTTGGAGCCATGCATGCTTCCTAATAACAGACTGTGTGGGTAGCTGCCCTGCTTAATTTCTAAAGAATCAAATCTACACCTGAGTGCGTGTTTGGCAACCTGGGAACTGGTGCTTCACAGATCCACCATCTCCTCTGAGAGTCTTATCCCCCCCACCTTTTCTTTCTTCTGATCTAGTAGAGTCTCCCAAGTAGTTAATCAAAAATGGCAATTCAAAACTCTCATGGCCAGGATAGTCGAAGTATATACTTTTGGCCAAATTTAATGAGGGCTTCTCTCTTCTTATCATTTGGGAAAGGGTTCTTGGGGGTGCAGCACTTTGCTCCCTTGGATTCTGAGACTTTCACCTCAGAATCTGCTACTGGATTCTTTTACAGAGACCTTTTAGATTCAAGCACTCTGTAGAACTTCTGTTTTTTCTGGTAGTAGAGGATTGACTGCCAGGATGTATCCTGTGTTGCATTACCCACCACTTCCAGTACTGGAGCGATGAAGAGAGAGATTTGGTCACAAGATGAGCAAGAAATAGTCCAAACCTTTTCTTGGACTGGGGATATTCCTGTGCTTCAAAACTGAGAGACTCATTTTATTCAGTGTCTCCGAAAGGAAAATCCTTAAGTGGCGAAGATGCAGCAGGTTTAACATGCGACTTAAGGAGTTGGCATACGAAACTGTAAAAATTTGGTCACATATGCCAGGTGGTCTTCACCAGAGTCTTAGGAATCTGAAGACTCCTTTGGGGAGGGGTCCCCTTTTCTTTTTACAGGAGAAATTCCTGTGGCAGAGTGATTTTCAAGGATTCGTTGTCTGGATTTCATGAATTCCAACATATCCTCTGCAAGCCTGAACAAGTTCTGTGGATAACTCTGTGAATGGTTGGACCCAGGCCTAAGCGGCTGTAGCAAGGGAAACACTAAAGTGCAGTTTTGTACCTATCATAAATGTAGATGTTCGAGTGTTCACACTGCTGCAGTCATCACACTTGGGTTATCCTGCCGTCAGGCGGTCCCGCAGTCAGCCAGAGTTCCAAAGTCTTGGTCCGGCATCAGTTGCCATCACTTCTTCCCTGACGTCAGTGCGCCATGGGTATATAAGATGCATCCGACGCCATTTTCTTCAGTTTTTCTTGCCCCAGATGTCAGGTGCCCCCAAGTGGGTAGGCAACACATATTGCTAATCAAAAATATACATATAAAATAAAAACAATACCTTCAGTTACCAGCAAATACACCCCAAAGGTTGTATAGGATAGAAAGGTATAGATAAGCCCAGCTAGTTCAGAGGGGATTGGAGGGAGGGTAACCCGGACTGCAGCAGTGTGAACACTCTAACATCTATATTTATGGTAGGTACAAAACTGTACTATGTTCATCGTGTTACACTGCTGCAGTCATTACACTTGGGTTGAATCCCAAAGCTAAGTTTGGGTGGCTGGTCTATAAAGAGTTAGGATTGGCTAAGAGGCCCTGCAGAACTGCAGTGGCAAATCCTGCTCTGGATTTAGAGTAAAGAGGCAGGTGGTAATGCTTGGTGAAGGTGTGCACTGAACTCCAAGTTGAAGCCTCCAAAATGTCCTTGGTAGGTTCTCCTCTGAGAAAGGCTGCTGAAGTGGCTGTTGCCCTGGTGGAATGAGGCCTAATGTTATGAGGGACTGATTTTCAATGCTGTGTGTAGCAGTATCGAATACAGTGTCCTATCCATTTGGATATAGTCTGCTTTGAGATAGCCCTGCCTTGTGATCCTGCAGCATATGGTACAAACAGTTGCTCAGTTTTCCTGAAAGTTTTTGTTTTGTCCAAGTAGAAGCGTAACTGCCTGTGTATGTCCAAAGAATGCAGAAGTTTCTCCCCTTTATTTTGGGGGTTTGGATAAAAATTAGGCAAATGGATGGTTTGGTTAAGAGCCACACTAGATACCACCTTTGGCATGAAGGTAGGGTTTGTCCTTAAAGATACCCTATCCTGATGAAAAATTATAAAAGGTTCCACTGCCATTAATGCCTGTAGCTCTGAGACTCTTCGTGCTGAAGTTACTGCCAGGAGCACAGCTGTTTTCCATGATAAAAATTTTAGATCTGCTGTATTGGCTGGCTTAAAAGGTGGTAGGGTCAGTTTTTCCAAAACGAAATTGAGGTCCCAAGTTGGTGTTGGTGCTCTCCGGGGCGGTCTTATGTTTTTAGCCCCTCTGAGGTACTGCTTTAGCAAGGGATGAGAGAATAAAGGAGGATCCGTGTTGTAATGTGCAGAAATGGCAGAAGCGTGAATCTTAATTGATGAAAAGGATAGGCCTCTGTCCAGCATCTCAGTTAAGTATTGTAAAATCTGAGGAATGTTTGGAACAAGAGGGTCAAAGCTGTGAGCCTGGTTCCAGGCGCAGAATCTCTTCCATTTTTCTGAGTAAGCTTTCCTGGTGCTAGGCCTCCTGGCCTCCAAAATGACATCCATAACAGCTTTAGAGAGAGGTGTTGCCTGTTTGACTAAAGTATCTGCCATGCAGCCAGGTTTAGGGTTTTGAGCTGACCGTGCAGGATCTGATTGTTTTGTTGAGTCAGGAGGTGTGGAATTTGGGACAAAATCCATGGTGGGCCTTGAGCCAAGTTCCTTAAGATAGGGTACCAGTGCTGGCGTGGCCAGTCTGGAGCAATCAGGATCATCTGTGGTTTTTCTTGTCTGGCTTTTAGGAGTACCTTTGAAAGGAGAGGCAGTGGTGGGAAGGCATAGACTTTTAGGTTTTTCCAGCTGAACAGAAGAGCATCCACTTTCCATGCTTGTTTGTGATAAGTCTTTGTGCAGAATTTTTGTAGTTGGCAATTCAGAGGGGAGGCAAAAAGATCTATGTCTGGGCATCCCCATTTCTGTGTTATCATGCTGAAGATTTGTGGGTTCAATTTCCATTCGTGGGGGTCCATGATATTTCTGCTTAGGTAGTTTGCCAGAGTATTTTTCTTTCCTGGCAGGAATTGTGCTTGCAGGTGAACTTGGTACGTTAGAGCTGTGTTCCACAAGGTCATGGCTTGCCTGCATAGGGGATAAGAGTGAGTGTCCCATTGTTTGTTTATGCATCACATTACTGTGGTGTTGTCCGTCTTTAGTAATAGTTGTCCTGGGTGTAGATGGTCCTTGAAAGCTGTTATGGCATTTTGAACAGCCAACATCTCTTTTTGATTGATGTGAAGATGCATCTGGTCTGTGGTCCACTTGTCCTGAATGCATGTTCCTGGCATGTGTGCTCCCCAGGCGTAATCCGAAGCATCTGTTAGAGTTTGCCTGGCTGTGGGTTGGGTGAAAGGCTGACCCTTGTTTAGGTGACATGCCTGTGCCCACTATCGAAACTCCTGTTGTAGGCAGGGAATTATTGGAATTACTGCTTCTAGACTGTGAGAAAGTTGAGTCCAAACTCTTTTTAGGTACCATTGTAATTTCCTCATATCCAGTCTGGCATAATATATTAGTAGTATGCAAGATGCCATGAATCCCAGGGCCTGCAGAATTTTTTTTGCAGGGAGATGGGATGGTTTTGCCAGGAGTTGAAAATATTGAGTTAGTTGCACTTGCTTGTCTGGCGTGAGGTAAGCCATCTGGGCTGTTGTATTTAAGCTGGCACCCAGGAATGTAATCTGTTGTGAGGGCACTAGTTTTTACTTCTTTTCGTTTACTGTGTACCCTAGAGAAATTAGCAACCTTTTCACAAACGCCAAATGCTGTTGAAGAATGTCCTTTGTCTCTGCTTGAATGAGGCAGTCGTCCAGGTATGGATATATTTGAATTCCTTTTTGTCTGCAAAATGCAATTACTGGTGCCAGGCACTTTGTGAAGGCCCTGGGCGCAGTAGATAAGCCAAAGGGCAGTGCAGAGAATTGGTAGTGCATTGTACCAGCTTTGAATCGGAGGCATCTTCTGCAATATTGTCCGATAGGGACATGCAGGTATGCCTCTTTGAAGTCCAGAGTAACAAGCCAAGCCTTCTTGGCCAGCATGGGTAGAAGCTGTAATGTCAACATTTTGAATTTCGGAATATCCAGGTAAGTATTCAGAATTGAAAGGTCCAGTATAGGCCTCCAGGCTTTGTCCTTTCTGGGGACCAGGAAGAGTCTTGAGTAAAATCCTTGTCCTTGTTCCTGCTGTGGTACTTTTTGTATAGCTCTCATGTCCATGAGGGCTGAAATTTGTTTTTGTGCCTCTGCCCATTGATTTTGGAAATGGAATCTGTAACCTTGAGACACAATATTCAGGACCCATTTGTCTTGGGTGATTGTTTGCCAATTTTGAGAAAAAAGTGCTAGTTTTCCCCCTAAGGGGGCTTCCAGAAGGGACGTGCTTGGCGTACTTAAGTGAAAGTCATTGTGACTGTTTCCTGTAAGGATGAGACTTCTCCTCACCTCCTTTTGGGGTTGAGGTGCCCCCACTGTAGTAGTCTGTTTGAGCCTTGGGGTTGAGATCTGCCTCTTGGGCGTCTGTATCTGCCTCTCTCTGGCTTGTCTGACACTGGAAATAATTTTTTTGCTGGCCAATTACTGCTAAACCGAGGTGGCTGTACCTGTAAGAAATCCTTGACTGTTTGCATAGATTTAGCTTTATCCTCCATTTTCTTTAACACCACTTCTGCCTCAACACCAAACAAGGTATCATGTTGTAAAGGAGCATCCAATAACTTTGCCTCAACATGTTCAGGTAAACTCTGTTCTTTTAACCACGCATGTCTTCGAATAACAGTACCTGTAACTGTGGCTCTACAAGAGGCCTCTCTCAAAACCACATTGCAGAGTGTTTTCCCACCTGTTCAACTGCATGCAATAAATCCTTCATTTCTTTACAATCAGGAGCTTCTGAGCTAGCAAGCATTTTCTGTTTTAACTGAGCCATTAAATATTGTTGGTACTTACGCATGTGAAACTGGCAATTTAAAGCTCTTACTGCTAAAGCTGCAGACGTGTATACTTTCTTCCCCCATCTATCCAAAGCTCTGGAATCTCTGTCAGAGAGTACTGGATTTTATGCAATGGAAGCCTTAACCCCCTTTTGGACCCTGGGAAATAGTTTCTGGATCAGCAGAAGGGTTTTTGTATAGAAACTTGTGGGAGTCAGGGACTCTATAATACCTATCTGGCTTGGCTGGAGCAGGGGGCAAAGAGTCAAGAGATAAGCTGGATTCAGAGAACACATCATCCACAATGTCTAGTACAGGCAGAATAGCCAGGGGCCTGTGCTGAGGCAATAAGAGGAAATCCCTGAGCCTTTTCTTGGATTCTGAGTATTCATGACTTTCCCAATGGAAATGTTCCCTCATGGTATGTAAAGTTTCCCCAAAAGAGTAATCCTCAGGAGGAGAGGCTGAAGGGATAGATTCCTCAGCATCAGAGTCCTCATAGGGGGGTAAAGAGTATCCCTGGTCTGAAGAGGAATCAGAGGAAATGGAAACCTGATCAGAGGAGTCAGTCTGTATCCTGCCTAGGCCTTTTCTCAGGAGGGGGATGGGAACCCATGATTAGAGTAATGAGGTCTTCGGCCATTTTAACCATCTGTTTCTTAGGCATGGAGGACTGTCCAGGAGAATGCTGTACTTGTTTCTTTGTCTTTAATGATACCTTTGACTTGGCTGTTGATTTAATGGCAAGTTGCGAAGGTCTGAAAACACCCTCAGAAGCCGGTGCATGCTGAGCGGCTCTGGACCCATCTGATGGATTAGTTTCCGTAGGCCCAATATCTTGAGTTTCCAGAGGCCTAGTTGTCTCCACGTGGGAGTCAGAGGCAGCCTGTGGCTCTGAAGTAGCAGGTGTCAGGGGCTGCGAAAGCACCTCACTGAGAACTGGCGACTGGCCTAGAAGAGGTTTCGTCGGTTTTGGACCACGGATGCCTGTCTTTATCCTTGTCTTTGCGTTTTTTCGGAATTGCGGTCATCGGTTGATCCGACGGCATAGTATAATTGAACCTTCAGCCTAAGTAGTGCAAAGCAAAATCAAAACATCTTTTTATAGTGCGTTTGTTAAATCTAGCAGAAAACTGACTAGTGACGTCGTGATCAGGGCCTAGGCATGGAATGGAAGTCATTATGAGGTATTTGCTTCCCACAAGAAATACAATTAACTTTTTCTGACATCGGTCTGAAGCAAGAAAAAAGTTTCCCCGAATGGTGTACTTAGCTTTATTGAAGACTTTGGATCTGAAATTCAACTATGAAAATCTCAGGAGTCGGCCGACCGGCACTTGCGAACTGCTTCTGCTTCGGGCACCGCGCAGCAAGAAAGACAGAAGGAAAATGGCGTCTGATGCATCTTATATACCCCTGGCGCACTGACGTCAGGGAAGAAGCGACAGCAACAGATGCCGGACCAAGACTTTGGAACTCTGGCCGACTGCGGGACCGCCTGACGGCAGGATAACCCAAGTGTGATGACTGCAGCAGTGTAACACGAACATCCACAGGCTTCTTAACCTTCAGCTGCTTGGGCTTGAACTTGGGTGTGGGGTCACGTAGCAGGGCCTTAGACCGTGTGCAGGCTGCCCTGACATGGATCCAGTCCCAGGGATCCCCTCACTGACAAACATGTGGAGGACTATACACCGCCCCCCCCCCCAGTAACAAAGATCCTTGCAGCAGAAGCACGGTGCTTTCCTAACAACTCTAGACCCAACTGATGCCTAGGTATACTCACAGCCTGAGTGGACATCTGTGGCCCAAAAGACAGGACGGCATCCTAAAGGGTCTCTCCAGAGACTTCAGCATGGCAAGAGGCCATTGGATGAAGCGGCTAAAACAACTCCCCTCCTTTAATATCTCCAGCCTGGGAGGTCTGTCAGAAGAGGTTTTGTCTGGTTCTCTAGCACTTCTCTATAAAAAGAAGTTATGTCTTACCATAATGTTCCATCTGTATTGTTGATCCTTGTTCAGTCATTACGCATGGGTATCGGCTCCGAGCTCGGAACAGAGCTGACCATTTTCCAAGCTCGCGTCAGCTTCAAAATCTCGAGCTAAACTCTTACCCACAATCCCCCCCTCTCTGTTACCTCAGATTGAGTTTGCAAGTCAAAGAAGGTGGAGGCTACCTCTGGTCAAATAACCTAAGAGAACTGGATGGTGAGATCCACTAGAAACCACAGGAGGGGGAAGGAGGGAGGGTCGTAATGACGGAGGATCAAACAATACAGATGGAACGTTATGGTAAGACATAACTTCTTTATCCGATATTGTTAATCCTCATTCATTCCTTATGCATGGGACAGAGTCCCCAGCTACCTCTATTCCTGGGAGGCTCTCATGGAAGGACATTCCTGAGCACCATAGAACTGAATGATGCTCTTCCCCTGGAGGCCAAATCCAATTTGTAATAATTGATGAAGATATGACGCGTAGCCCAAGTTGCAGCTGCACAGATGTTATGTAAAGAAGCTCTGGCATGGAAGGCAGCAGAAGTTGCCACCGACCTTGTTGAATGAGCTTTCATGGTAGTAGGCAATGAGATACTATGTTGTGTATAAATAAAGGTCACACAGTCCTTCAACCATCTAGCTAATGTGACCTTGGCAACAGCAAATCCTAATCTAGGTCCAGAAAAGGCCAAAAATAACTGGTCAGATTTACGAAAAGGTTTAGTCCTGTTTAAATAAAAACGGATTTGCCTGTGTATATCTAAGGTATGTAGCAATAATCTCCTCTGTTTGAAAGAGTGGGAAAGAAAACTGGCAATTCAATGGCTTGATTAATGGACATTTCAGAGATCACTTTAGGCAGAAATGACGGTTTAGTTCTTAGAGACACTGTGAAAAATCAAGTATGGACTTTTGATACATAAAGCTTGAAGCTCAGAAATACGTCTGGCAGAAGTAATGGCGACCAAAAACAAGGTTTTCCATGACAAATACTAGAGGTTGCAAGAAGAGGCTGGTTCGAAAGGTGACATTGTCAGAGCTTGTAGAACTAATGATAAATCCCCATGGTTGAATAGGTTCTCTAAAAGGTGGCTTCAGATTCACACCTTTCATGAAAGGTCTTGCACAATTTATGGAACATAAGAGAGGAATCTTGGACACCCTCATGAAAATTAGAAATTGCAGCCAAATGAACTCTAATGGTGGAGGCCGATAGACCTGATTGAAACAGATCGGCCAGATAGTCTAGTATTATCGACACAGGTGCTGAAAAGGGGTCTACTTGTTTATCTTTCAGCCAACAGGTAAATCTTTTCCACTTGCTCAGAAAAGTAATTCTAGTGGAAGACTTATGAGAAGCAATGAGAATATCACATACTGGCAAAGAAAGATCATTCTGCCTGGCAATCAAGGGAATTGGAATAGCCAAAACGTGAGCTTCAGGCTGTTCAAGTTGGGATGAATTAGGTTCTGTGGATGTGAGATCAACTCCGGGGTTGGATGGAGAATCCATGGTCAATCTAGTAGGTCAGGCCAAAGGAAGGGGAACCAAATCTGTCGAGGCCAATATGGTGCTATGAGGATCACCTTGCTCTTCAACCAACGGGCTTTCTTCAGAAACTAGGGAATGAGAAAAAAAGAGTAGAAATGCATAAAGAAGGCCAGAGGGCCAATCATGGACTAGAGCGTCCCTGGGTGACTGTCTTGGGGGGGGAATCAGGGCGAAGTAGTTGCTGCATTTGTAGTTGGTCGGGGATGCAAAGAGGTTGCAGTAAGGATGGCACCAGCGGTGGAAGATCTCCGCCGCTATCAAGGGATTCAGGGACCACTCGTGAGGTTGAAGAATGCCCCTGCTGAGTCTTGTCTGCTATCACGTTGGAACTCCCGGGAATGTGCGTTGCTAGAAGAAAACGGTTGGTAGCAATTGCCCATTGCCATTCTCATGGCCTCTCGACAAAGGGGGTAAAGATTTGGTTCCACCTTGCTTGTTGATGTACCAGACCACCGCCATGTTGTCTGACTGAATTGCAATTGTCCCAGATGGCAGCAGGGGATGGAATGCTTGCAACATCAGAAGCACCACCCTCAGCTCTGGAACATTTATATGCAAATGGGCCTCCAGTTCGGACCAAGTGCCTTGGACTGTCTGTCCCTGACATAGCCGCCCCCACCCCATCAGGGAGGAGTCCGTGGCCACTGTGGCCTTAGGTTGCTGGGGGGGGGGGGGGAAGAGAAGGGGCGAGACCATTGAGAGAGATTGTGTGCCATTCACCAATTTAAATCCTGCTTGCTCCTGTGGGTTACTCGAATCATGGCTGAAAGAGGATGCTGAAAAGGATACCATTGGGTGAGCAGTAGCCACTGTAGAAGCCTCATGTGAAACCTGGCCAGGGGAACAATAGTGATGATGGCTGCCATAGAACTCAACAGCTGTAGAAGCAAGTGAGCCGCGGATTTTTCCTTTGAAAGGATTGGAATTAGTTGTTGCTTTATCCTTAGAATGCTGTGCTCTGGAATAGCAGCTCTGCAGTTTTTTTGTGTCCAAGATAACCCCTATGAATTCTGTCAACTGAGATGGGCTTTTTGCCAGTTTACGGTTATGCCTAGCCTTTGAGCAGTGAGGAGAGAGTATGCCAGGGCTTTTTCCAGTAGATGTTTGGTGGAGGCAGAAATGAGCTAGTCGTCTAGGTATGGAAACACCTGGAATCCCTGAAGTCGCAAGTGAGCTGTGACAACTGCCATGCACTTTGTGAACACTCTGGGGCTGCAGAGAGTCCGAAGGGCAGTACTCTGAACTGGTAGTGACTGGTTCTTGCACGGAAGCGCAGAAATCTTCTTGATGGCCTGTCCACCTTTATGTAGTAGTACACATCTTTAAGATCTATAGAGCACATCCAATCGTCTTTTTCCAAAAGCGGGAGGATAGACTGTATTGTGACCAACCGGAATTTTTGTAATCTCACAAAAGTACAGTTTTGTACCTACCATAAATGTAGATGTCCGATAGGTATGCATCTGCAGTCATAACATATGGGTTGTCCTGCCTCAGGCAGCCCTTGATCGGCGGATTCCAAAGTCTGGGTCTGGCCTCGGCTGATGTCGCACTTTCCCCGACGTCAGAGCGTCTGGGGTATAAAAGCATCAGCCGACGCCATTTTCCTCAGTTTTTCTTGCCCCAGATGCCAGGTGCCCTCCAGGAAGGCTAAATTTGGATAAATGCAAAAAAGTTCCAAACATTTGCAAAATTATATAAATATATACATGTATAAACAAACAAATACACCATAATAGATTCCCCCAGCTAGCTAAAAGAGGGGCAAGTACCCTAGGAATACCACAGAGGGGTAGGAGGGAGGGTAAACCTAACTGCAGATGCATACCTATCAGAAATCTACATTTATGGTAGGTACAAAACTGTACTATGTCCTTCAAGGATGCATCTGCAGTCATAACATACGGGTAGAATACCATAGCCAATCTGGGGGAGGAGGTACTAAGAAAAGGATGGTGTAGTTAAGATCCCCTGCAGGACTGCAGTAGCAAAACCTGCACTGGATCTGGAGTATAAAGGTAGATTGTAATGTTTGGCAAATGTATGCACGGAGCTCCAAGTAGCAGCTTCTAAAATGTCGTTGGTAGCCACCCCTCGTAGGAAGGCTGTAGTGGTGGCCGTGGCCCTTGTGGAATGAGGCCTGATGTTTTCAGGAACTGTCTTTCCATGAAAGGAGTAGCAAAATCGAATGCAATTTCCTATCCATTTTGAAATTGTCTGTTTGGAAATTGCTTTTCCTTGCACCCCAGTAGCATATGCTACAAATAGTTGGTCAGTTTTTCTGCTAGTTTTAGTTCTGTCCAAGTAGTAGCGTAGTTGTCTGTGTATATCCAGGGTGTGCAGCAGTTTTTCCCCTCTATTCTGTGGATTTGGGAAGAACGTAGGCAAGTGAATAGCTTGGTTCAAGGATACCCTAGATACCACCTTTGGCATAAAAGTAGGATTGGTTCTTAGTGAAACTCTGTCCTGATGGAAAATAATAAAAGGCTGTACTGCCATTAATGCTTGTAACTCAGATACTCTTCTTGCTGAAGTTATTGCCAAAAGGAATGCAGTTTTCCAAGACAGAAACTGTAGATCCGCTGATGCTGCTGGTTCAAAAGGAGGAAGTGTCAGTTTCTCCAGCACAAAGTTGAGATCCCAAGCCGGTAGAGGGGGTCTTCTTGGAGGTTTAATATTTTTGATCCCTCTCAGAAATTGTCTGAGGAGAAGGTGTGAGAAGATAGGTGGATCCACATTGTATTCTGCTGAAATTGCTGAGGCATGAATCTTAATGGAAGAAAAGGACAGGCCATTGTGGAACAATTCTGCTAAGTATTCCAGGATATGTGTCATGCTTGCCACTGCCACATCTGAGCCTTTTGATGTGTTCCAAATGAGAAATCTCTTCCATTTAGCTGAGTATGTCTTCCTTGTGGAAGGCGTGAGCTTCCAAGATAATGTCCTTCACCCTCTGTGATAAAACAGTTTGATTGGGATTTAAGGAATTTTCCAGGCAGTTAGCTGCAATGTTTTCAAGTTAGGATGCATGGTCTTGAAATTGTTCTGCGTCAGAAGAAGAGGCCATAGGGGGAGAGGCCATGGTTTTGCCTGAGACATGCTTCTCAATAATGGATACCAGTGTTGCCTTGGCCAGTCTGGAGCTATCAGTATCACTCTTGGCTGTTCCTCCCTGATCTTCAGTAGAACCTTGTACATTTAATGGGAGAGGTGGGAAGGCATATACTTTTAGAGCTTTCCAGCTGAAAGAGAGAGAGAGTCCACCCTCCAAGCTTGTGGGTGCTATGTCCTTGAGCAGAATGTCTTCAGTTGATGGTTGAGTGGGGAGGCGAACAGATCTATCTCCGGCATTCCCCATACCTTTGCTATGAGTTGGAAGATGTCTGGGTGCAGCATCCATTCGTGCGCATCCATGGTAGTTCTACTTAAGCTGTCTGCCAGTGTATTCTCTTTTCCTGGCACGAATTGGGACTGTAGTTGGATATTGAGTTTCAGGCATAGTTCCCATAGATTCATAGCCAGCCGGCATAGAGGGTAAGAGTGTGTGCCTCCCTGCTTTGTTTATGTACCACATGACCGTGGTGTTGTCTGTCCTTAACAGGTGGCCTTGTTGGAGGAAGGGTTTTTTAAGCCTCGATTGCATGCATCACTGCCAGCATTTCCTTTTGGTTTATGTGCATGCTTAGCTGTCCTTGAGGCCATAGGCCTTGGACACATTTGTCCTCCATGTGTGCTCCCCATCCTCGGTCTGAAGCGTCCGTGGTGATGGTCTGCCTTGTTTTTGGTTTGTTGAAAGGCAACCCTCTGTTGGACTGGCAGGCCTGAGCCCACCACAGAAATTCCTTTTGAAGGCATGGAATGATTGGTATCAAGGTTTCTAAGCTTTGACTGTGTTGAGACCATACACTCCTTAGGTACCATTGTAATTTTCTCATGTGCAGCCTGGCGTGTGGTATCAGAATTATGCAGGATGCCATGAAACCCAGGGCCTGCAGGATTTTCCTTGCAGTAAGCTGAGTTTGTCTTGTCAGAATCATGAAGTAATCTGGAAGTTGTTTTTGTTTTTCTTCTGTGAGAAAGGCCATTTGGGTGGTTGTGTCCAGATCTGCACCCAAAAAAGTTATCCTTTGGGATGGCACTAGTCTTGACTTTTGGATGTTGACTGTGTATCCCAAGGCCTGTAGCAGGTGGATGGCATAAGCCAAGTCCTTTATCAAATTTCCCTTGTTGTCCGCTTGTATTAGGCAGTCGTCCAGGTATGGGTAGATTTGAATTCCCTGAAGTCTGCAATGTGCAATTACTGATGCCAGGCATTTCGTGAATACTCTGGGCGCAGTAGATAAGCCAAAGGGCAATGCTGAGAATTGATAATGCTCTGATCCTGCAAGAAATCTGAGGTGTCTTCTGCAACTTGGTCGAATAGGGACGTGCAGGTATGCCTCCTTGAGATCTAGAGTCACCAGCCAAGACTCCTTGCCCAACATGGGAAGAAGCTGCTGTAGGGTCAGCATCTTGAATTTTGGCACAATGAGGTAAGTATTCAGTGCGGACAGGTCGAGAATAGGCCTCCATTGATTTTCTTTTCTTGGTACAAGGAATAGTCTGGAGTAAAATCCTTGGCCTTGTTCTGAACGAGGTACCTTTTCTATAGCTTTTATCTGAAGCAAATTGTTGATCTGCCTTAAAGCCTCTGCCCTCTGATTTGGTAGAAGGTTTGGCATTCCGTTTCTTTTTGGCAAAGTGTGGAAGTGGAACCTGTATCCTTTGTCTATTATTTGCAGTGTCCATGTGTCCCTTGTAATATAATGCCAGTTTTTTGAGAATAAAGCCAGCTTTCCGCCCAAGGGTGCTTCCAGTTGTTCCCTGGTAGGCGGAATCAGAGTAAAGTCATTGAGCCTGTCCTGGTGTAGTAGTTGTTGTTGCTGCTGTTGCACTACTCCTCTGGTTGGCAGGCTGCCACTGACGGCCTCTGTAGGAGCCCTTTGATTGGCCTCTGCCTCTAGGTTGCCTGTTCCTGCCCCTCTGGGCTCTGTCCGAGTCTGGAAAGGACCAATTCTTAGTAGGCCAGTTTCTGCTGAATCTCGATGGTTGTACTTGCAGGAAATCCTTAACTGTTTGCACAGATTTTGCCTTTTCTTCAACCTTTTTTAAGATCTCCTGAGCAGAGGAGCCAAATAAATTTTGTTTCTCCATTGGAGCATCCAGGAGTTTAGCTTTAACATGGTCTGGCAAAAATTGTTCCTTCAGCCAGGCATGCCTACGAATAACTGCCCCAGTCATAGCTGACCTAAATGAAGCCTCCAATGCATCATAGCCACATTTTAAGAAATGATTGCTAACCTGTTGTGAGTTGTGTACCAAATCCTGAAGGGATTTACGGTCAAGGGGTTCAGGAGAAGAAAGTTTCTTATTCAGTTCATCTAACAAATACTCTTGGTACTGTATCATATGAAACTGACAATTTAATGCCCTGACAGAAAGAGTTGCAGAAGTATATACCTTCTTTCCCCATCTCTCTAAAGCTCTAGACTCTCTTTCAGAGGGTAGAGGATTTTTGGCAGTGGCGGCTGCAAACCCTTTAGGGCCCTGAGAAATAGTTTCTGGGTCTGTAGAATGGGCTTTATACAGATGGAAATGAGAATCCGGGACCCTGTAGTACCCATCAGGTTTGGCAGGGGCCAGAGGAAGAGTATCAGGGGCTGTACTGACATCACTGTACACATCATCAATTACATTCAGAACAGGAGGTATAGCTAAGGGCCTATGTTGAGGCAAATGCAAAAAGGTCCTTAATCTTTTTCTAGAATCAGAGAAATCCTGACCTTGCCATTGAAAATGCTCTCTCATGGAGTGTAGAGTCTCACCAAAGGAAAACTCCTCAGGAGGGGGAGGCCGAAGGGATAGATTCCTCAGCATCTGAATCCTCATAAGGCGAATAAGCCTCCTCCTGGTGGTCTGACAACTCAGATCCATCCGTGGACTCATCTGAAGAGTGTGGGTCAGAGGGGTCAGTCCTGGGCCTTTTGTCCGGTGGAGGGTGAGAGGCCCTGTCTGGATGAGGTTGTGAACCTCTAATCAAAGAAATAAGGTCCTCTGCAAGGCTGAGGATCTGAGAACTAGAGGAAGGCCTCTGGGAGGTAGTCTTGGGAGGCAAAGCTTTAGAAAGTTTAGCAGCTTTAGCCCTAGAAAAGGCCTTAATGGACATGGAAGCAGGGGGCCTAGCTGCCCCACGTGCAGGAGTAGAAATGTCCAAAGGTACGGTGTCGGACATTTCCTGGACACTGGTTTCGGTAGGAAGTTCGGTAGCCGACTCAGCCGGGGCCTCCCGGGCCGCGGTGGTCGGTTGAATGGATTCGGAAGTAGGAATCTCCGAGGACTCTGTTTCGGCCAAAACCAAGACACTCGCGGTAGGCCTTACCATGGTTTCAGCCGAAACCGCGGGCCGCGAGTGTCGGTCCTTGTCCTTCCGTTTTTTCACCAAATGCGAAGTTGGAGTCTCCGACGGAATTTTATAAGCAAAACTGGCCCCAAAAAATTCCTCTGCAAACTCCGACCGACGTCTAAGAGTTCGTCGGTTGAAGGAAGCACAGGCTGAACAGGCCGATACGTCATGGTCTGGGCCTAAGCAAGGAAGGCAGTAGGAATGGAAATCCTTATGAGGTATTTGTTTCCCACAAGTTAAACATTTACTTTGTCTGACATCGGCTGAGGCAAGAAAGAGTCCCCAACGGGGTACTTAGCTTTTTTCGAAGTCTTCGGTAGCTGAATTCACTGGATCTGAACGACCGGCACTTGCGAACAGCTTCTGCTTCGGGCACCGCGCGGCAAGAAAGACTGAGGAAAATGACGTCGGCTGATGCTTTTATACCCCAGACGCTCTGATGTCGGGAAAAGTGCGACATCAGCCGAGGCCAGACCCAGACTTTGGAATCCGGCCGACCGAAGGGCTGCCTGAGGCAGGACAACCCATATGTTATGACTGCAGATGCATCCTTGAAGGACATCTGGTTCAGTACACCGAGATCCAAAATTGGTCTCCAGTCCCTGGTTTTCTTTGGCACCAAAAATAGTCTTGAGTAGAATCCGGATCCTATCTGGTCTGGAGGGACTAATTTGGATGACTCTTTTTCTTAGCAGCTTTTCTATCTCTAGTGCTGCTTCTTCCCTTTGACTGGGTGGAATGTCGGGAAGATTTTTTGAAGGGACAAAGATCGAAGGGGATATGATAACCTCTGGTTATAATCCTTTGTACCAAAGAATCGGTGGTGATGGTTAGCCAGGCAGAAGGGTACAAGGAGAAACATCCCCCAACCACCTCCAAAGGAAAGGAGTTGAACCACTCTTCAGGAGCACTGGTAGGATTGACCAGGGAAAGAATCCCTGGAACCCTGGTTACGTGGACCCCTCTGCCCTGAAAGGAGAGTCTTCCCTGTGAGGTTTCCCCTCTGCCTCTGGGGCAGAACTCTGCCTGTGTGACACAGAAAGGACCCTGAGATTTCTTGAACCATATCTTCCCACTCTTTTGGTTTCGGGAGAAAACACATTGAGGGGAAGAATAATGGACACCTACGGCAGAAAGGGTCTTACCATCCTGTTCACATCTGGCCAGTGTGCTTTTAACTTTGGGCCCAAACAACAAGGAGGCCTCAATGGGGGCATTAAGAAAGGAAGACAAAGGATTCCACGAAGTTGCACAAGCGCATCCAGGCATGTAGTCTCAAGACCGCAGCTGAATCCACTGCTCTAGCTGCTCCTTCTGATGCGTGAGATACCAATCGCATAGAGGAGTTAGATATAGATTCAATGGTGGCCAGCTGAGAGGCCACTGTCATGGACCTCATCAGACACGGCACCAGCCAAGGTTTCAGAGAGCTCTGAAACCAGATCCCTCTGAAGCCTGGTAAAATTTGCCATATAATTCAGGGACCTGACAGCAAAGATTGCTGAAGCAAAGGTGCGCTTCCCTATCCTGTCCAGGGCCTGAGACTCTTTGTTAGGCAGATGGACAGTCTGGCTTTCTTCTTCTGCCAGATCCTTTTTTGTTGCGGCCGCCACCACCAAAGCATCCAAAGGAAGACCTTTGGACCAATGGGGATCAGAAGCAGGAGGGGACAAGATCTTATCTGGCCTTCGGGGAATAGCTTAGACGGTATCAGGAGCCTTCCAAGCATGCTGCCCGATGAGCCGGACAAGTTCATTGGCAGGTGGAGTAACCCAGGGGGTAGGGGGCCGGGCGCAAAAGGCCTGCAGGAACACAGATTCCTCAGAGGTCGGATTAGAGGACTGCCAGTCACCTCTCTGTTTCAGGATTTCGAGGATATCACCAACGGACACCTCAGAGGCTGTCCGAGGGGATCCTTCCCCCTCATCAAAATCTGTGTCTTTGGTGAGGGACTCCTCTGTGGAGTCCATGTGCTTCCTCTTGCACTAACTTTTCCGGTGGACCTCCTCAGCGGGAGAAGCTGGAGAAGACAGTGGAAAAGGGGATTCCTGAAGGAATATATGTCCTGCACCCGGTGTCCGCTAGGTGCGACTTGTGAAACCAGTGTACCAGAGGAGGGCGGAGGTATAGACAGTCCAGAATTGCCAGCAGCAGCGAAAGCCTTCTCCATCAGTTGGAAGGCTGGTCCACCCGAAGAGGAATGCATGTCTAGGACCGAGGTCACCCCTCCCCTAAGTGTCTCAGCCTGCTGACCCAGAGTCCCCGGATGGCTGTGGAGCAGCAAACTATGCGTGTCACAACTGACATACTGGGTTCACAGCAAAACTTTCCTGCCACGAAGGCAACTGCGGTTCCTTACTGAGATCCATAAAGGGAACCGCGGAAGGGAAAGACTGTGCTATATCTATGGACTTCAAAGGCAATGAAGGAGGAGAATAAGAAGGGGTCTTTGGAGATGGGTGATCACCTCCCAAGGAAGGATAGTTCCTGAGGGGTGGGATACCTCTGGCCAAGAGTACCTTGTCCACAAGATGCAGCACATGTTCGGAAAGGCTTCTAGTGGACCTCACAGAGACTGAGGGAGAAACAGGCCTGTCCACGGAAGAGGCAGACTCTGTGCCCATCTCATCTGACCGCACCAAGGACAAAGTACAGTTTTGTACCTACCATAAATGTAGATGTCCGATAGGAATGCATCTGCAGTCTTCACAAATGGGTTGTCCTGTCGTCAGGCAGCCCTTCTGTCGGCCGGATTCCAAAGTCTGGGTCTGGCTTCGGCTGGTGTCGCACTTCACCCGACGTCATTGCGGCAGTTCTTCGGGTATAAAGGCATCAGCCGACGCCATTTTCCTCAGTGTTTCTTGCCCTAGATGCTAGGTGCCCTCTTGGATGGCTAAATTTGGATAAATGCCAAAGTTTCCAAATAGTAGAGAGCAAACACACAAAATAAGCATGTATGTACATATATACAAACAAATACACCATAATAGATCCCCCCCAAGCTAGCTGAAGGTTGGCAAATACCCTAGGAGTACCTCAGAGGGGAAGGAGGGCGGGTAATCCTGACTGCAGATGCATTCCTATCGGACATCTACATTTATGGTAGGTACAAAACTGTACTATGTCCTTCAAGGATGCATCTGCAGTCTTCTAAATGGGTAGAATACCATAGCTAAACTAGGGAGGAGGAATGAGTAGAGATTATGGTGTAGTTAGGATCCCTTGCAAAACAGCAGTGGCAAAACCAGCTCGGGATCTAGAGTATAAAGGTAAATTATAATGCTTGGCAAATGTATGCACGGAGGTCCAAGTAGCAGCCTCTATAATGTCCTTGGTAGCCACTCCTCGTAAGAAAGCTGTGGTAGTGGCTGTAGCCCTTGTGGAGTGAGGCCTGATGTTCTCTGGAGTTTTTTTTCCATGATAGGAGTAACAAAATCTAATGCAATTTCCTATCCATTTGGAGATTGTCTGTTTTGAAATTGGTTTTCCTTCCTTCCCTGTTGCATATGCTACCAGAAGCTGGTCAGTTTTTCTATTGGTTTTTGTCCTGTCCAGGTAGAAGCGTAATTGTCTATGCACATCCAAGGTATGTAGTAGCCTTTCTCCCCTGTTCTGTGGGTTGGGGAAGAATGTAGGAAGGTGGATAGCCTGATTTAAAGAGACTCTGAATACCACCTTAGGCATAAATGTAGGATTTGTTCTCATGGAAACTATCTTGATGGAAGATCAGGAAGGGTTGCACTGCCATTAATGCCTGTAGTTCAGAGACCCTTCTTGCTGAAGTTATTGCCAGCAGGAATGCAGTCTTCCAGGATAAGTATTGTAATTCTGCTGTTGCTGCTGGTTCGAAAGGGGGAAGTGTCAATTTTTCTAGTACAAAGTTCAAGTCCCATGCTGGTAATGGAGGTTTCCTGGGAGGTTTCACATTTTTAATTCCTCTCAGAAACTGTCTGAGCAGAGGATGCGAGAAGACAGGAGGATCCAAGCTGTATTCTGCTGAAATAGCTGAGGCATGTATCTTGATGGAAGAGTAGGACAGGCCTGTATGGAAGAGCTCTGCCAAGTACTCCAGGATGTTGGCTATGTTCACCAGTGTCACTTCTTGCCCTTTGCAGTACTCCCAGTGAGATATCTTTTCCATTTTGCTGCATTATTTTTTCTTGTTGAAGTTCTTCGAGCCTCCAGGATTATGTCCTTAACCCTTTGGGATAAATTTGGGTTAATTGTTGTCATGTAATGTTCCAGGCGGTTAGCTGCAGAGTTTTCAGGTTTGGATGCAGGATGTTGAAGTTGTTCTGTGTTAACAGTAATGGGATCAGGGGCAGTGTCCATATTTGTTCCCGGGACATGCTCCTCAGCAATGGATACCAATGTTGTCTTGGCCAGTCTGGAGCTATCAGAATGATCCTCGGATGTTCCTCTTTGATCTTCAGAAGCACCTTGTGCATCAAAGGAAGTGGTGGGAATGCGTATGCTATCAGGTTTTCCAACTGAAAGATAGGGAGTCCACCTTCCAAGCAAGTGGGTGGTACGTCCTTGTGCAGAATTTCTTTAGCTGGTGATTGAGTGGGGATGCAAACAAGTCTATTTGTGGTAATCCCCATTCTCTTGTGATGGCTTTGAAGATGTCCGGATGCAGCATCCATTCGTGGGCATCTGTGGTAGTTCTGCTTAATATGTCTGCTAGAATGTTTTCCTTCCCTGGTACATAAATTGCTTGTAACTGAATGTTGTAGCCCAGAGCCACATCCCATAGGTCCAGTGCCAGTCGGCATAGAGGATTTGAGTGTGTGCCTCCCTGTTTGCTGATGTACCACATAACTGTGGTGTTGTCTGTCCTTATCATCAGCTGACCTTCTTGGAGAAAAGGTTTGAAGGCCTGGATTGCCAATTTTACTGCCATCATTTCCTTTAGATTTATGTGCAGGTGCAGCTGGTCTTGAGTCCATAGGCCTTGAATGCACCTGTCCAGCATGTGTGCCCCCCAACCGAGGTCTGAGGCATCTGTCGTGATGGTTTGTTTTGGTTGGCTTTTGCAGAAGGGCAATCCTGAGTTTGATTGGCAGGCCTGAGCCCACCATAGGAACTCTTTCTTCGGGCAGGGAATCATTGGAATTTTGGTTTCTAGGCTGTGCTTGTGTTGAGACCACAAATTCTTTAGGTACCATTGTAGCTTTCTCATATGCAGCCTGGCGCTTGCAGCACTTTTCTTGCAGTTAGATGGTTCTGCTTTGTTAATGCCAAGAAGTAGAGAGGAAGCTGCTCTTTCTTTTCTGCAGTTAGGGATGCCATTTGATTTGATGTATCCAGTTCTGCACCCAGAAAGGTTATTCTTTGGGATGGAATCAGCCTTCACTTTTTTATATTGACTGTATATCCCAGGGCTTGCAGCAGGTAAATGACTCTTTGTAGGTCTTCTGTTAGTTTTATTTTGTTGTCCGCTTGCATCAGGCAGTCGTCCAGGTAGGGATAGATTTGAATCCCCTGAAGTCTGCAATGAGCGATTACTGATGCCAGGCATTTCGTGAACACTCTGGGTGCAGTAGATAAGCCAAAGGGCAATGCTGAGAATTGATAATGCTCTGATCCTGCAAGAAATCTGAGGTATCTTCTGCAAATTGGTCTTATGGGGACGTGCAGGTATGCCTCCTTGAGATCTAGAGTTACCAGCCAAGACTCCTTGCCCAGCATGGGAAGAAGCTGCTGTAGGGTCAGCATTTTGAATTTTGGAACAATGAGGAATGTGTTTAAAGCGGACAGGTCTAGAATAGGCCTCCATTTGTTTTCTTTTCTTGGTACCAGGAAGAGTCTGGTGTAAAATCCTTTCCTTGCTCCAAAGGTGGTACCTTTTCCACAGCTCTCATTCTTAGTAATTGAGATATTTGCTTTAGAGCTTCTGTCCTTTGAGTAGGTGGCAGGTTTGGCATTCCTCTTTTGCTTGGTAGAGTATGGAAATGGAACCTGTAACCTTGGTCTATAGTTTGCAAAATCCATTTTTCTCTTGTGATGCAATGCCAGTTCTTTGAAAATAAGGTTAGCTTTCCACCTAAGGGTGCTTCTAGTTGTTCCCTGGTAGGCGGTGCCACCGCCAAGTCACTGTGAATGAGTTGTTGTAGTGGTGGTGGTTGCATCTGTGCCTCGCTGGTTGTTACCTTGCCACTGGCGTCCCCTGTAGGCACCCCTGGTTTGGTTTCTGCCTCTCGAGAGCCTATTCCTGCCTCTTTGTGCCCTAGAGGAGTCTGGAAAGGACCAATTCTTGGAGGGCCAGTTCCTGCTAAACCTTGGAGGTTGAACTTGTAAGAAATCTTTCACTGTTTGTACAGATTTTGCTTTCTCTTCCATCTTTTTTAGTACCTGTTGCGCAGGGGAACCAAATAAACTGATCTTGTCCATAGGTGCATCCAAAAGCTTTGATTTGACATGGTCTGGTAATGCCTGTTCTTTCAGCCATGCATGCCTCCTGATAACTGTGCCAGTCATGGCTGATCTAAAGGAAGCCTTCAGTGCATCATAGCCACATTTTAAAGAATGGTTACTAACCTGCTGTATGTTATATGTACCATTTCTTGAATATATTTCTTATCTAAAGATTCTTCAGAGGACAGCTTTTTAGTCAACTGGTCAAGCATAAACTCTTAGTATTGAATCATATGAAATTGGCAGTTCAAAGCTCTAGCTGACAAAGTAGCAGAGGTGTAAACTTTTTTACCCCATCTCTCTAAGGACCTGGATTCCCTTTCAGAGGGGAGGGTTTTTTTTAGTGGAAGTAGCTGCTACGGCTTTAGGACCCTGGGAGATAGTCTCTGGATCTGCAAAAGGAGCCTTATATAAATGGTGATGAGTGTCCGGGACCCTGTAGAACCTATCGGGCTTAGCAGGAGCCGGAGGTAATGAATCAGGAGCAGTGCAAGCATCATTAAATGCATCATCAACAACAGAAAGTACTGGAGGTATAGCTAAAGGCCTATGCTGTGGCAAATGTAGAAAGGTCCTAAGCCTTTTTCTGGAGTCTGAGAAATCTTGGCCCTGCCACTGAAATTGTTCCCTCATAGCATGCAAGGTTTCCCCAAAGGAAAATTCCTCAGGAGGAGAGGCTGAAGGGATGGACTCCTCAGCATCAGAGTCTTCGTAAGGAGAATAAGCAGCCTCAGGAGGTTCTGTATGTTCTGAGTCATTAGAGGAATCATCTGTGGATACTGGCTCAGGGGGCTCTGCTCTAGGCCTTTTTTCTGGAGGAGGGAGAGAGGCCCTGTCTGGATGAGGCTGGGCTCCACGAATTAAAGAGACGAGATCCTCAGCCAAAGTAAGCATATGGGAGCTGGTGCTGGGCCTGAGAGAGGGGGGCTTGGCAGGCACCGTTTTTGATGCTTTGGCTGCTTTAGCCCTGGCAAAGGCCTTCATAGACATTGCTGCAGGAGGCCTAGCAGCTCCACGTGCAGGGGTAGAAATATCCAGGGGAATGGTATCTGATAAATCCTGTGAAACCGCAACAGAAGGTTGGATTTCAGAAGCCGTTTCTACCAAGTTAGAAGAGGCCTCGGTAGAAGGCATGATTTCGGCTGAAGAAAGAACCGCTTGCTCGGTTTCGGCCGAAACCGAGACACTTGTGGTTTGCTTAACCGCGGTTTCGGCCGAAACCGGACCGCATGTGTCGACCTTTTCTTGCGTTTTTGGTACTGCGTAGTCGGAGGATCAGGCGGCATAATATATGCAAAATCGGAGCCGAAAATCTGTTCAGCAAACTCCGACCGACGTCTAAGCGTCCGTCGGTTAAAAGAAGCACAGGCTAGACAAGCTGCTACGTCGTAGTCTGGGCCTAAACAATGTATGCAATAGGAGTGGAAATCTTTATGAGGTATTTGTTTCCCCACAAGATAAACAGTTATTCACTTTCTCTGACATCGGCTGAGGCAAGAAAGAGTCCCCAATGGGGTACTTAGCTTTTTAGAAGTCTTCGAAGTAATATTCGGTAGTAGTAATCTGTGGATCTGACCGACCGGCACTTGCGAACAGCTTCTGCTTCGGGCGCCACACGGCAAGAAAGACTGGGGAAAATGGCGTCGGCAGATGCCTTTATACCCGAAGAACTGCCGCAATGACGTCGGGTGAAGTGCGACACCAGCCGAAGCCAGACCCAGACTTTGGAATCCGGCCGACCGAAGGGCTGCCTGACGACAGGACAACCCATTTGTGAAGACAGCAGATGCATCCTTGAAGGACATCGGTGCAGAGAGAGACTGGAATACTGTTGTCTGCACCAAAAACGTCATCAGTGCCGAGGTCATGGTTTGCACCGACACAGGGATCAGTGCCGAAGTGGTTGTTGGTGCCAAAGCTGGAACCAACAAGACAGGAGTCAACAATAAAGACGTCGGAGCCGATGCGGTCAAGGTCTGCGTCGACTGAACGGTCGGTGCCGATACAGTGGTAATGGTCTGAAGCGAGGAGCCCCTCGGTGCCAATACATAGAAGGCTGCAGGAGAAGGAGCCAAAATTACTAATGGAGCCGAAGGCCTCGGTGCCAAAGGTCTAGGCACCGAATGCACTGGGGCTGAGAGAGAGCTCCGGAGCTGAAACATTAGCCTTTTTAGGTTTTGGTTGGCGGGAGTCCCCAGCCAGGGACAAAGGCAAAGATTTAGCCTTAGTAGGAACATCCAAAGTTTTCTTATGGGCTCTAGGAGGGGTTGAGGCCTCCGACCCAGAAATAGCCTCTGAAAAAGGAAGATTTTAGAAGTCCCTTCAGTAACAGCTTGTTTTTCATTTCCAACAATTTCCTATTAGAAAAGTCCTCACAAATAGTACAGGGTGGGTCAACAGACAAATGGGAAGCTCCCAAACAATAAACACACAAAGTATGCATCAGAAGAAGGCAGTTTGTGTCCACAATCAGAACACCGCTTAAACCCCAGACTACCATTCTTATCTGCCATGACAGTAAATTAATTACTAGAGAAGGTACCAGCAATGGTACAAGAGAGAGTACCCGAAGGTATGAGAGAAAAGAGAAAAGGATTACCAACGATGGTAAAGAGAGAGAATACCTTGTGGTAAAAGTGGTAAAGAAGCAGAAAAACCTGAAGAAATTATGAACGCTAGATGCGATAGGGTAAGAGACAATAAAATATGAACTTTCCTGACAGAAAAGTAATCTGTAAAACTATTAAACAATTGAGTGTACTTAGCTCAAGAGAAGTAGCTTGACACGACCGAATGGCAACGCGGCAAACAAAATCTGAGGTAACAGAGTGGGGCTGTGGGTAAGAGTTTAGCCCGAGAGTTTGAAGCTGACGCGAGCTTGGAAAATGGCCGGCTCAGTTCCGAGCTCGGAACCGATACCCATGCATAAGGAATGAACAGGGATTAACAATATCAGATCGACTGTTTCTTTTATGCAGGAAACTGACTGGGGATGAGTGGAAATTACAACAGATGTAGGCCAGTGACACTTTTCTTCTGCTCTAAATACTTTTGCCAAGATTCCATCCTAAGCCTAACCATACAAGTGCTGAAACAAGTGCACTTGAGATTATTGCACATGTGCTCCAGTCCTCTTATGTACCCCTATTGTCCATGAGCTCAGGTCATACACCGTAAGTAAAGTTTAGGCTTTGGTATGCAGGCCAGCAGTCAGGATACCTCTGGCAGGATAACCCTCATCAGTACTGGAATACTGCAACAGTGAACCAAAGGAGGATTTTGGTTATTTATACTTCAACACTGCATAAACACACTGGTACATACTCTCATTTTCAGGTAATGAAGAGTTGCTTTTATGCATAATTTAAGAGAAATCTGATAAAAGAAATACTGCAAAATTTCACATCACATCACTGAAATGACAACTTTTGACCACTAATGACTAGCAGGGCTGTTACACTAAACTGACAAGTGCAACACTTCAGAAACAGTAAGGGGGCATGTTCTAGCAGCTGTGTAAGGGCTACAAAGTTGACTACATCAGATAACCCTATTTTACACTGAAGACAGTTTGTATGCATAAAGCTGACATTCATAAAAATACTTAGCTTTGAGAGGCTACAAAGACACCAACTTAAAACATTACCTAAGTACTCAAAGATTAGTTCTATTTATCTGGGAACACCTGTATAAAGGGTGACACCGTACACTAGAAGGCAAAAGCCAAACCATACAAAAAATAAAAATTAAAAAAAATGGAATATAATAAAAATAGTTGCACAGTGATTCTGATGCATTACTACAACACAACAGAAAATCAAGGTATGACAGGAAAAACATTTTTGGAGTTTTAGATGGAGATTTCCTTTAAAGGCCAAAGCAATAAAAACTCATAAAAATGTGAAGTAAAATGTTTAACTTGAACTTTAAAACTTCATAGAAAATACAGTCATAGGAGTGTAAACAATGGGTAACAGTCGGACAACTCTCTCACAGCACCTTAGAGAATGCATATCATTTGCACTTGGTGCAACGATACTTCACTTTTCTTAATGGTTATTATCTTGCAGTTAGGATTTAAAAGCAGTGAAGTGTGGCTGCACATGCTTGTTCAGCAGTAAACTACTAATGCATAAACATCATTATTTCTGTATATATATTTTAGGTAATACCCATTTTGGAACACTGAGCATTTTACATATCCAGTCAGTAGACAGGTTGAGACTGAAAATGGTTTTTGAGCAAATGATGTACTTTGTAGCTGAGAAGTTATTTTCCTGAAACATTGTGAATACAAGCCATTTATTAACTACATCAAAAAAAACTTGTACCAGAAGGTGTTCAAATGACGCTCCATAACATCATATGGAGGCATACACAATGCTGGAAAACTCTGTACTGATAAGCTGGTGCCTAACTATCACTGCTTTGCGGAAATTTATGTTCATTAAGTATGCTAATATGCATATGAATCATAATTATGCAAACACTTGTCATACCATCACAATCCTCATCCCAATACACCTACCGTACTACCAGTCACCTATTGCATTCAAACAAAAAATACCCCTAAAATAGGACAGGTTAATTACGAGATTTATAAAAAAAGAAGTTATGTACTCACCATAATGCTCCATGTTGGTAGTCCATCTCGCCCTTCATTTTTACATATGGGTTCGGAGCCGATCCTCGGCTCCAACTCGGACGATTTACAAGCTCAAAGGCTTCTGGTTTTCTGGTTGGCTCGTGGTTAAGCAGGTATCCCATAGTGCACCAGTACAAACCCCAGATCTTGTTTTCTGCTCACTAGAAGAAAAAAACCATAACAGACAAACCAATACAAGGGTCTCCAACCAAAGATAACAAAATTATTATTATCTCCAGATCTTCCAAGATGGGGGCAGGAGGATGATACATCATTAAGCCTGACTAGGGATGGAACTGGAGCAGCCACACTGTCAACTTGAGGGTGTGGATTGAGGGATGTAGCGAACCCAACATGCGAGTCAACAGATCTGGAGCTGGGTCCAGGATCAAAGGATCGTACAGGAGAAGAGGTTCGAGAAAGGGGAACCAGACCTGACAAGGTCAGTAAGGAGCAATGAGGATCAACTTGCTTCCCAGCCGACTGGCTTTCTGAATCACTTTGGAGTGAGAGGAAAAGCCTACAGAAGTCCTATGGGCCAATCATGAGCCAGAGCATCTCTGGGTGTCTTCCCTGAAGAAGGAATGAGGGAAAAATAGCTGCTGCATTTGGTATTGACTGGGCTGGCAAAGAGGTCGCAGCAAGGCTGTCCCCATTTATGGAAAATCTGCTCCGCTGTTTCACAGACCACTCGTGAGGCAGTAGGATCACCTGGCTGAGGTTGTTGGCTATCACGCTGGTCGTCCCTGGAACGTGCATTGCAACCAGAAAGCGCTGGGAAGAAATCGCCCATTCCCAAACTCGCATGGCCTCTCGACAGAGTGGGTAAGATCTGGTACTGCCCTGTTTGTTGATATACCAAACTACCAACATGCTGTCTGACTATCGCAACAGTCCCAAGATGAAGGAGTTCTTGAAGTGCTTGCAATGCCAGGAGCACTGCCCTCATCTCCAGAACATTGATATGCTGGTGAGCCTCGTGTTCTTGCCATGTGTCTTGGACAGTCCTGCCGAGATAATGCCACCCCCACCTGATCTGGGAGGCATCAGTGGTCACAGTGGCAATGGGTTGGGCAGGAACAAAGGGGGGTGCCCTTGATCAACTGGTTGGGGGCTATCCACCAAAGAAGGTCCTTCTTGAATGAATCAGTCAGCAGGATAGGATGACTCGGCGGGAAATATTGGAAGGACCACTGGGAAGACAGAAGCCACTGGAGAATTCTCATGTGCAACCTGGCTAATGGTACTAATAGAATGGTGGAAGCCATAGTCCAGAGGAGCTGAAGAACCCACTTCGCTTTGACCTTCCGCAACAGGAGAAGACACTGAATTTGAGAGACTAAGTTTTGTGCCCTGTCAGCGGGGAGACTAGCTGTCATGTTCACGGTCTACCTCTGCACCTATAAAAATCACAGACTGAGAGGACAATAATGCAGATTTTTCCCAATTTATGGAGATCCTTAACTGAGCACAAAGTTGAACAGTGGCATCTCTGTTTTGGAGGAGTAGATGCCTGGTGGGGGCGGTCAGGAGCCAGTCGTCTAAATACAGAAACACCTGGAATCCCAGAAGTCTCAGGTGAGCTGTCACTACTGCCATGCATTTGGTGAACACCCTGGGGGCTGTGGCGAGACCAAAGGGCAGAGCACAAAACTGATAATGACTGGCTCCCAGCCAGAAGTGTTGATGGCTCCAGGATGCCTTGTCCATTTTTATATGGTAGTAGGCGTCTTGGAGAGCTAGAGAGCACATCCAATAGTCTTTCCCTAACAACGGGAGTATCGACTGCAGAGTTACCATCCGAAACTTGTCCTTTACAGATTTGTTTAACCTGCTGAGGTCCAATATTGGCCTCCAATCTACGGTTTGTTTTGATACTAAAAAGAACCTGCAGTAAGTTCCGGATCCTATCTGGTCTGCTGGGACTGACTGGATGACTTTTTAAAAGCAACTTGCTGATCCTCACAGTTGTCTGATCCCTGTGATTGGGTAGTACACCTGGGATCGTCTTGGGAACAAACGGTGGAAGGAAAAAGGATATGATATAGCCTCTGGTAATAACTCTTTGTACCCACTTGTCTTGAGTGATATTTAGCCAGGCTTCTGGATACAAAGAAATGCGATCCCCGACCGGCCCCAGAGAAATGCAGTCGGGCCTCACATCAGGACCGCTGATAAGGCTATTCCCGAAAGGAATCACAGCCTTGCTGGTATTGCGGACCACCCCTGCCTCTAGGGAGTCTCCCCATTTCCCTCCTCCTCCTATGCCTCTGAAGGAGGGTTCACCTTGCGTGTCCGGAAAGATCCTCTGGGACTTTTTGAACCACATTTTATCGCCCCTTTGACCTTTGGGGTATGGTTGAGAGGGAACAGTAAAACTTACTCCCACGGCAGAAAGCATCCATCTTTCTTTCTTGCTCACACCGAGTGAGTGTGTCCTTCACCTTAGAACCAAACAATGAGGAACCATCAAATGGGGCATTGGTGAATGTTTACATGAACGGTTCCGCAAAAATTACACAAGCATATCCAGGAGTGACGCTTCAGGGCAACTCCTGAACCCGCTGCTCTACTCGCTCCATCAGCCACATAGGAGATGAGCCGCATGGAGGAGTTAACTATAGAATTAAAGGTGGACAACTGAGCAGAGATCTTGTCTGGGACTCCCTCCGTACACGCACCTTGACAGAATCTCCTAACTCTTTGAGGAGATCCCTCTGTAATCCCGTGAAGTGAGTGAGATAGTTCAACAATTGAAGGGTAAATGCCGCTGAACTAAAGATACGCTTCCCAAATTTGTCCATCTGTCGAGAAATCTTTATCTGGCGGATGAACAGAGGAAGAAGTCTCCGCCAGCTCCTCCTTTGTGGCTACTGCCACCACCATGGCATCTAAGGGAATGCCCTTTGACAGAAACTCTTTACCAGGAGGGGCAGACAAACTTATTAGGTCTCCTGGGGACTGGCTCCACGGCATCAGGAGTATCCCACACTTTTCGACTAACTAGATCCATCAGTTCATCAAAAGGTGGAGATGCCCAAGAGGCAAAAGGTTGAGACCTGAAAGCCTTCAGGTACACAGACTCCTCATCAGAAGGGTTGACAGTAGGCCAGTCGCACCTCTGCTTAAGAATCTCCAAGATGTCCACAAATGAGACATCGAGGACGAAATGGGGGACCATTCGACTACTCGAGGTCAGTGTCCGATGTCAAGGACTCATCCTGGGAGTGAACATGCTTTCTCTTACATAGCCTCTTCCGGGGAGGCTCCTCGAAAGGACATTCCGGGGAGCCCTCGGAAGAGTGGGGGCCACCACCACTGGGGAAAAAGATGTACACATCCTCCACGATGGCCTTCAGGGCTATCAATTATCATGCCAGGGTCTCTGCTGTCTCTGGAGAGAGTAGGAGCCGAGACCAAAGTGGGTGCTCTCGGGGGAAGAGTGCTGGTACCACTGGTAGGGGCTGGAAAATGAGACCGCATGCTGCTCATCATCTCAAACGCCGACGTCTTCAGCTCCAAAGATCTCCCCCGCTCCGAAGAGACAAAGGTCGACGTCAGAGCGAGAGCAGTCGGCTCCGAGAGAGATACAGGGTCCAAGCTTACCCTGGCCGATGCACTGAAAGGAAGGCTCGGAACCCAAGATAGATTCCAACCCTCCCTGCTGGTGCCGACAGGAAAGCTTCTGCCCCTGGACACGACGGACAGCACCAAGCATTTTGGAGCCGAACCCGGCTCCAAAGCAGAGACAAAGGAAGCTGGAACCGATAGTACCGCTGGTGGAACCAAGCACTCCGGCTCCAAAGGGCCAACATGGCTCTGAGTAGGAATAGCAGACAAGGGCAAAGCTGGATCGAGTGGCTCCGGAGCAGACTGGGTTGGAGCCAACAATAATTTTGTTAAGGCAGACCACTTCAGGAGTCTCAACACTACCCTCTCCACATCATCTTCCAAAAGGCTCCTGGAAGATCTGGAAGACATAGTAGGGGATCCTGATCTAGGGGTTACTGGAGACTTCAGTAACACGGAAACCAGTAGGGAATCCCCAGACCAGCTCTGAGTAGCAGATTCACTTGCTGATTCAATCAGTTCAGAGGTCGGCTCCGAAACACTTGGAATTGACTCTTGACACCACAGTGGTACTCTCCTTCGGCTCCTAAGGCAGTGGAATAGAGGAGACAGATTTTGACTGTTTAGAAGTCGGCTCCGAGACACTAGCCGGCACCAGAGAAGGCCTTTTTGAAGAATTACATTTGCCAGACATGGAGGAAGCCAAAGAACTGGCTAGAACTTTCTCAAAAATAGAAGTTATGTTCTTACCATAACGTTCCATGTTAGTTGTCTTCTTCTCGCCTTCTTCTTGCTGGATGGGTTCGGAGCCGACCTCGGCCCGACTGCCACTCTAAAAGCTCGAGAGTTGGTTCCACCGGCTCGAGGCTCCCCTTATATCCCACAATGCTAGGCAAGAGTTACCTCAGATCTCGTTTGTAAGCTAACCCCAGCTTATAAAAGTAAAAGAATAACTCTAAACAGAGTCCACCTCTAACAACAGGAAGAAAGAAGGGTGACCTACATCCTGAACCGGAAATATGCACAATAGCATATGCCTAAGAAAGAGGTGGTAGAAAGAGAGGTCACAATCACAACTCCTCTAGGTCTGTCCAGGCCCGGGAAGGAGGGTGGGGCGAAGAAGAAGGCGAGAAGAAGACAACTAACATGGAACGTTATGGTAAGAACATAACTTCTATATGTTAAGTTGTCTATCTCGCCTTCATTCTTGCTGGATGGGACCGCGTCACTAGCACCTTGTCCCGGGTGGCCTAACGGAACAGACTCCTGAGAACAGTGGAACCAAAATTAGCTCTATGCCTAGAAGCTAAATCCAACTTATAATGAGAAATAAAAGTGTGAGGAGTAGCCCAAGTAGCCGCTGCACAAATGGTGTCAATAGGCAGTCTGTCTTGGAAGGCTAAAGAAGTAGCCAAGGCTCTGGTGGAATGGGCCTTAGGTTTATTAGGCAACTTTTGGTGTCTAATTTCATATACAAGGGAAATCAAAGATGTTAGCCATCTGGATAATGATACCTTTGAAACTGAAAGTCCCTTTCTGCTTTCCGCATAGGAGACAAACAGCTGATCAGATTTTCTGAATTGTTTTGTTCTATCCAAGTAGTACCTCAACTGACGATGAACATCCAGGCAGTGTAATTTTTGTTCAGACCTATTGGAATATTCTGGAAAAAAGACAGGGAGGTCAATGCTTTGGTTTAGATTTGACGTCGAGACCACCTTAGGCAAAAAGGACGGGTTAGTTCGTAAGGATACTCTGTCCTTATGAAACAATAGATAAGGAGGTCGACAGCTGAGTGCTTGAAGCTCTGAAACTCTTCTAGCTGAAGTAATAGCTACCAGAAAAAGAGTCTTCCATGATAGCAATTTTAAAGAACAGGAGACTGCAGGTTCGAAAGGGGGAAGAATCAAAGAAGCAAGTACTAAATTTAGGTCCCAAGGAGAAGGAGGATTTCTTATAGGAGGTTTGAGAAGAAAAACTCCTTTCAAAAAGGCTTTGCAAAGCTTGTGGGACATTAAGGTAGATTCAGAAATACCCACATGAAAGTTAGAAATAGCTGCCAATTGAACTTTAAGAGTAGAGGGAGATGAACCTGCATGGAAGAGTTCAGCTAGAAAATCAAGGACTAATTGGATGGAAGCAGTGAAAGGATCCATGTCCTTTTCTTGAGCCCAATATGTGAAGCATTTCCACTTACTCAAATAAATCTTCCGAGTGGAAGATTTATGGGAAGCTATCAAAATATCTCGAACAGAGTGAGATAATTGAGGAAGCCTGGCTAAGGTTGGAACTGGAGGAACCAAGCAGTGAGGTTCAGAGAGGGGAGGGAGCGATGAAGCTGACCCGACTGATGGATCAAAAGATCTGGAACTAGGTCCAGATTCCACGGTCGCTCCAAAAGAAATTGATGTAGAAAGGGGAACCATACCTGTCGAGGCCAGTAAGGAGCAATGAGGATCAATGAGGCCTTCTGAGCGATAGCTTTCTGTATCACTTGAGAGATTAGTGGGAAGGGAGGAAATGCATACAGAAGTCCCCGGGGCCAAACTTGGACTAGAGCGTCTCTGCTGGGTTGGCCTGGTAAAGGGAATAGAGTGAAATATTCTCTGCACTTGCTGTTTTGGGGAGTAGCAAAAAGATCGCAGCAAGGCTGACCCCACTTGAGGAAAATTTCTCTCACCACAGAGTCTTTCAGAGACCACTCGTGAGGCATGAGGATTGCTCTGCTCAACTTGTCCGCAATTTGATTGGACTTCCGGGATGTGCGTTGCTATCAGAAACCGCTGAGAAGAAATCGCCCATTGCCACAGTCTGAGTGCTTCTCGACACAGGGGTATGACCTGGTTCCGCCTTGTTTGTTGATGTACCACACTACAGACATATTGTCTGTCTGGATTGCAATCGCTCCCAAGGGAAGAGAGTCTTGAAGGGCTTGCAACGCTAAAAGCACTGCTCTCATCTCCAGAACATTTATGTGCAAGTGGCATTCGCTTGGTTGCCATGTGCCCTGGACCGTCCTGCCCTGATAATGCCCCCACCCGATCAGGGAGGCATCCGTTGTCAGAGTAGCAACCGGAGGGGGTGGAACAAAGGGTCTTCCCAACAAGAGCTGAGGGGAAGACATCCACCACATGAGATGATTTTTGCACGCTTGCGTGATCATAATGGTGTGAGACATTGGAAGTTCCTGGTATGACCATTGAGTAAAGAGCATCCATTGAAGGATCCGCATATGGAATCTGGCTAATGGAAGCAGGGGTATGGCCGCCGCCATAATTCCCAACACTTTCAGAACTAATCTGGCTTTGATTTTGTTGTTGTTGAAAAGGAGTGAGACCAGTTTGTGAATGTCTGTTATTCTCTGATGTGTTAGTCTCGCAGACATGTCTACTGTGTCTAGATTTGCGCCTATGAAAGTAATAGTACGACAAGGCGACAAAACAGACTTTTCGCAATTTATTGAAATGCCTAACTTTTGACAAATGCGAAGTGTAATCCCTGGCCATCAGAAGGAGATGCTTGGTGGGAGCTGTGAGGAGCCAGTCGTCCAAATATGGAAACACCTGGAATCCTTGTCGTCTCAGGTGAGAAGCTACCACTGCCATGCATTTGGTAAACACCCGGGGCAGTGGTGAGACCAAAGGGCAGGGCCCTGAACTGAAAATGACTGGTTCCCAGCCTGAAGCGGAGGAATCTTCTGGAGCGCCTGTCGATTATTATGTGATAGTACGCATCCTGAAGGTCTATAGAGCACATCCAGTTTCCTTTGCCCAAAAGGGGAAGGATGGATTGCAGCGTGACCATCCGAAATCTTGTTTTCTTGACTGATCTGTTCAAGATACTGAGATCCAAAATTGGTCTCCAGTCCCCTGTTTTCTTTGGAACTAAAAAGAACCTTGAGTAGATTCCGGATCCTTGCTGGTCTGCTGGAACTGGCTGAATTGCTCTTTTTGTAAGCAGTTTTGAAATCTCCAAAACCGCTAGATCCCTTTGAGCGGTGGAACATCTGGAAGGGATTTTTTGATTGATATGGAATGCGAAGAAAGGGGATAGAATAGCCTTCGGAAATGATGGACTGTACCCATTTGTCTTGAGTCAGGGATAGCCAGGCTTCTGGGTACAGTGACAATCTTCCCCCGACTGCCTCCGAAGATGGGCAGTCGGGCAACACCTCAGGGATGCTGAACGGGCTTGTCAGGAAGGCTTCCCGATTGCCCTGGTTCTGCGGACCCCCTGCCCCTAGGGCTATCGCCTACCATTGTTATTCCGCCTCTGCCTCTGGCGGGAAACGACTCTGTGCGTCAGGCGAAGTCCCTTGAGATTGTTTACGGAACCACATCTTTCCACCTTTCTGGCCTTTGGGGTAAGGCCTAGAAGGAGTAGAAAAACGGACTCCGACGGCAGAAAGGGTCTTGCCATCAGTTTCGCACCTAGTCAAGGTTTCTTTCACTTGAGGACCAAAGAGAGATGATCCATCAAACGGGGAGTTAGTGAAAGACGTCTTGAAGGGGTCCGCGAAATTACATAGCCGCATCCAGGCATGCCTACGTAAGGCCACACTTGTCCCTGCGGCTCTACTCGCTCCATCAGCCGCGTAAGAAAGAAGGCGCATGGAGGAGTTGGTTATGGAGTTAAGGGTAGCCAGCTGCGTGTTCATCTTATCTTGAAAACCCGCAGCTGTAGGGTCCTTTAACATTTCACTCGCTTCCTTGATCAAGTCCCTTTGAAGACGAGTAAAATGGCATAGGTAGTTCAGCGAACGCATGGTAAATGTCGCTGACGAGAACATCCGCTTCCGCACCTGTCCATGGACCTAGATTCCTTGTTAGGTGGATGGACAGGTACTGAAGGATCAGCTAGCTCCTTCTTAGTGGCAGCAGCTACCACCATAGCATCCACAGAAACTCCTTTTGTTAAGAACTGTTTGTCTGCTGGTGCCGTTATGAACTTGGAGGGCCTCCTGGGAGTGGGGTCCACTGAATCAGGAGGTGCGCATGCCTTCTTAGCAACCACCTGCATGAGGGCGTCAAAGGCCGGAGACACCCAGGAGGTGGAAGGGCGAGAGCCAAACGCCTCAAGGTACACAGATTCATCCTCCGAAGGGTTGAGGGCTGGCCAATTTCCCTCTGTTTCAGGATCTCTAGTATGTCTGCAAATGAGACATCTTCAGAAGGGGAACGGGGAACCCTCAGAATCATCCAAATCTGTGTCAGACGTGATGGACTCAGGTGAGTCAATGTGTTTCCTCTTACACTTCCTCTTCCGAGGGACTCTTCTGCCAAATCAGGAGAGGCCTCGAAGAGGATGAAATCCCCACAGGGGGTTCCTGAGGAGCTGGCTCTCTGCGGTCCGGGATGAGGGAGTGAGTCGACTTGACCTGAGGCACCGTGAGGAGGAGGCGGACGGAGCCGACTGTGGAGTAGAGCCAGGCTCTAACACACTCCGCATGACCTCGAATGCACCCCTGTCAGGCAAAGCCAGAGGTCCCCGCCCGAGAAGCTAAAACCTCCCTCGGCACAGACAGTGATGGCTCGAGGTCGATGTCGGAGCCGAACTTACCAGCGCCAAGCACCGAGAGGGAGAGGGGGTCGGACAAGGGTCCGATGCCACTCACCCTCGAGCCGACGAGGGAAGTCCGGCGCCGAGATTCTTCAAAGGAAGAAATCGGAGCCGACGACGGAGCCGAAGACAAATGTATCGGCTCCGACGCTATCACAGTCTCGGTTCCGACATGACCCGGCTCCAAGCTCAAGAGAGTCGAAGGAGGAATATATTGATGGACCGGGGCAGGCATCGACTGATGAGTCGGGCTCTGAAGCATCTGGGCCAGTGCCTCGGACTTAAGAAGTCGACTCACTACCCTCTGAAGGTCATGATCCGACAGCCTCGATGACCTAGAGGAGTGAGATCTTTGGCTCCGTTCAGACAGCAGGGGAGATCCTGGAGCCGAATGAACGGAGCCAAGAGATGGTGACCCTGGACCTCTTCCTAGTTGTCGGCTCCGAAGGTCTGGTCGGAGCCGACACGGAACTCTAATACCTCGGCTCCAGCCGAGCCGAGGAACCACAGAAACTGTGGACTGAGACTCATCGGCTCCAGCCGAGCCGATGTAGGCAGAGGTTTAGAAACCTTAGGTCTCGGCTCAGTTGTCGGAGCCGAAGACCTAGATGCCTTAGAGGGCTTCCCTGTAGAAACAGAAAGGGAATCCTCTGGCTTGAGTAAGCCCCTTAAAATCAATTTATTTTTTCTTTCCTGCAGGACCCTGGGGCTGAAGCCATGGCACACAGCACAGGAGTCCTGCAGGTGCAAAGGTCCCAGACAGTAGACACAAGAAGTGTGAGCGTCTGTCAGAGACATTTTCTGACAGCACGCATCACACTTCTTGAATCCGGAGACCTTTGCTTCTTTAGACATAATTACAGGTGTAATCACACACACAGTCACAAACACACTAAGTACACCCTGTCTAATTAAAATATATAATAAACCACTAACTAGGTTAAGAGAAAAATAACACACACTCTCCACTAGGGATGGAAAAGAGGCCTGAAGGCCCAAGGGAAGAACTTAAAGTTCTTGAGGGAAAAAAACAGGAATTTTAAAGAAAGGGGATAAGAATTTCTCTAAACTAAGGGAAATACGTAAAAATATTAAAATTAAAGGGGTTTTAATAGACTAAGTACACTAGAAAGTCACTTACCAAGAACCGGTAGAAAACCAACACCTCGATAGCTGTAGCGGCAAACGAGATCTGAGGTAACTCTCGCCTAGCATTGTGGGATATAAGGGGAGCCTCGAGCCGGTGGAACCAACTCTCGAGCTTTTAGAGTGGCCGAGTCGGAGCCGAGGTCGGCTCCGAACCCATCCAGCAAGAATGAAGGCGAGATAGACAACTTAACATGGATGGTTTTAGTAGACCCTTGAGTATAAGCTTGTTCTTTCTCTCCTTAACACCTTAGAAGAGAAAGCATGGCAGAACAAGCATGATTCCTGCAGGTGGATGGCCCCTAAACAGTTGATACAGCTACTGTGGCCATCCATTAAAGACATTTTTTGGGAGCATTTCATGCACTTCTTAAAACCCGAAGGTTTGTGCTCCTTACTCTCTTTAGACATTATACACACACACACACACACACACACACACACACACACACACACACACACACACACACACACACACACACACACAAGTAAGAAGGAGGGGAAAGGACTAGGTCCTCTAACTAAAATGGGCCTAGCCCTACAGAAGGAGTACCACAAGGACTAGGTCCTCTAACTGAAATGGGCCTAGCCCAGTGGAACAGAAAACTAGGTTTTCTAATTTAAACAGATCAGAAATCGCACGCACACAGAAAACTGTATATAACTCTGTGGTAACAATTTGAAGAAATAACTAACGTACTAAAGGAGGAACTCCAACCCTTAGCAAATAACCAGCGGATTCCCGCCAAAAATACAATCTCAGATTAGGAAACTAAGCTACCAAGAACGGTCTAGAAAAAAACAACAGAATAACAGGAGCCCCTGTTAACTAGCAGCGGAAAACCACCACAAACTAAACCTACTAATAAGGGAAAAAAGCCCAACGGCGCCTACAAAGAACTCTAAACTGGCACACAGGATACCAGACTAACAACAAGTTTAAGCTAAGAATGCACCAAAAAGGGCAAACACTACTGCCTACGATAATATCACCTTACAACACAGTAATAACTAATACAAAATTTAAATAGAAAAATTATGACACCTAGCCAGAGTCAAGGGAAGCACAACCGAACTAATCGACGTGGCAAACGAGATCTGGGGTTTGTACTGGTGCACTATGGGATACCTGCTTAGTCACGAGCCAACTAGAAGTCTTAGAGCTTGTAAATCAGCAGTCAGAGCTGAGGATTGGCTCCGAACCCATATGTAAAAATGAAGGTGAGATTGGACTACACAACATGTTTACTGCCCTACCTAAATTAGCCCTCTGCGGTGATATCCACCCTAACCCTCGTCCTACCATTACAAACTCCTCTCCTAAAAATCTAACAACTGCTCCTTCTTACAACTAACATCCAACAGAAATCCATCTGACCTCCTGTTCATGTGTCTAAACATCAGAAGTATAACTAAAAAAACCCATGACCTAAGCGCCAACAGAACTTTACACTCTTCTGATATTCTCATCCTGACCAAAACCTGGCTCAACCTCACATCAAAAGTGAGGAAATACTCCCAACTGGTTATAACACTCCAAGTAGATAGACTATCTAAGAAAGAGGGTGGTGTGGCTCTAATGTTTAAACACCACCTCAACATCCAGATCCTACACACATCTGACCCCCACACCGGAAATGAAGAAATCCTATATGCCAACCTCAAACTAAAGCCAAATAAAACAATCATAGGATTCTACTTCCCACCTGGTCAAAATATCCCACCTCTGGAAAACCTCCCGAACTGGGCTAACCATTCCCTACCCCAGGAAACTATAATCCTAGGTGATTGTTACTACAAGATACCCAGTTGATATTAAAATCACCCAGTCCACCACCTAAACCTTCATGGTTTCTCCCAACTAATACAGTCACCTACCAAGACAAATAAAAACCAACATACATACTACTCTCGACTGGATATTAGTCAATAAAGACCCTCACTCATACTTAGCTGGCTGTCTACCAGACAGCCTAAGTGACCACACTCCAACATTCCTTCCGAGACGGCATTTAAATTGTGCTTAACCCATCATCTATAGGCAAATCCGAAATAGGGCAAACTTTAACCCTCTCTCCTTTATCTCATTCCTTCAAAAATGGGATTGGACACCAGTAAAATACCTCAATCTGGAGGAGAGGGAGGAGGGACAGAAAACTACAACAGAGAAGAGGATGATATCTAATGTTCTAGTAAGTTCTTACACAACTAATCCATGTCCTTCTATTCATCAGTTGCAGTATTCTTTACATGACTGAGAATACAAAAGCTCATGCAAAAGAATGAGAGGTGGAGGTGGCAACTTTCCAGGAACCCATGGAGAATGGCCCTGGCATATCGTGCCCTGGATGTGGAGAAGGAATCCAGCTTCTGTTTTGTGAAAGTGTGGACAGGATGGAGTTATGTCCAACCCTTTGAGGAATGCCCCCAAGGAAGACACTGCCCTTTTAGAGTGAGCTTTGACTGATCCAGGAAGGGCTTTACCATGGTGGCATTGCAAAATGAAGTGGATTTGGAAATTTAGTTGGAGATGGTCTGAACACAGGCAATCCCAAAGCCCTGGAGTGGAATGACACAGTTGGTCTGATTTTCTAAAAGATTTGGTTTTGTGCAGATAAAACCGGAGTTGTCTGTGTACATCAAGTGTGTTTAGGATCCTCTCACTATTGTTCTAGGGAGAGGGGGGAAAAAAAGGTAGGCAGGTGATTGGCCTGGTTTAAGTACAATTCATTAACTATATTTGGCATGAAGGAAGGGTTAGTGCGAAAGGAAACCCTGTCTTTATGGAAGGACAAGAAAGGAGAAGCCATAAGGGCTTGTTATTCTGATAACCACCTGGAAGAGATAATAGCCACCAGAACAGTTTTCCAGGTACCATGTTTGAGGGAGCTAGAAGAGCCTGGGTCGAAAGGTGCTTGAGTCAATTTCTCTAGCACAAATTTAAGATCCCAGGGGGGAGCGACAAGTCTCCTGGGAGGTCTAATGTGGAGAATGCCTTTAAGGAACTGTTTGGCCTCAAAACTGGAAGACAGAGAAAAGGAAAGCAGCAGACAGAGACAGCTGACAAATGTGCTTTTAAGGAAGAAAAAGCTAAGCCTGCATTAAGCAGTTCACACATATGACAGAAACACAGGAGGATCCACAGTAGGCGGGTCCAGGTTTCTAGCAAAACACCAAAGTGAAAACCTCTTCCATTTGGAAAGGTTGAGATTTTCTTGTATTGGGCTTCCTGGCCTCCTGCACAACTTGAAGCATATCCTCAGAATAAAGGTGTTTGAAAGGGATCAGGACCCTATCACCTACAGTGTCAGTTGGAGAGTTTCTAATTGTGGCTGGATGAGTGAGCCCTTCCTCTGTGTGATTAAGTCCACTCTGTGAAGTAACTTGTGATGACTGCACTTGGCTAGACATAGAAGGGGGAATCAGTGCTGTTGGCCAACAGGGAGTCACTAGCAAGATTTCTGGTTTACCCTGTTGAATTTTCAGCAGAACTTTTGGAATAAGTAGTAGGGGAGAATATGCACACAAGAATTTCCCCTTCCAAGAGCTTCAACAGGGCATCCACTTTCCATGCCTGAGGATGTGGTTTTCTGGCACAAAATTTTGTAATTTGTTTCTTAAGAGGGGAGGCAAACAAGTCTATTTCTGGACTACCCCACTGATGGACAATGTCAAGGAACACATTCCTGTGAAGCATTCATTTGTGGGCCTGTGTTCTGGATTTGCTCATAGCGTCTGCCAGAGAGTTCTGACTGGAAGGGATGTAAACCGCCTGAAAAAGATATTTCTAGTAAGCAGGCTAGATCCCAATCCTGTCAGGCTAGTCTGCAATGGAGGTAGGATCCCCCCCCCCCAGCCCCCGCTTGTTTATATACTACAGAACACTAAAATTGTCTGTGTGGATATGTAACCTTCCTGGCATCAGAAGGGTTAGGAAGGACTGTAGGACAAGGATCAGTGCCCTCATTTCCCTTACATTTATGTGGTCTTTCCCCAGAGAATGTCCACGGACCTTGAACTGTGCGAGTGTCCACAGCTGCTCACCAACCTGTATCAGATGCATCTGTGTAGAGGTCTTGGGATGGGTACAGTGGACAAATGGGAAGTCCTGGATGTATGGACAGTTGTCTTATCCAACAGTGGAGCTCCTTCTTGAAGGAGGGTAGTAGCAGGATTTGAAATTCCAGTGGGTGGGCATGCTGAGACTACACGGATTACAGAAACGGTTGGAATTTCCTAATGTGTAGCCTTGCAAGAGGAAGCATAGGGATGGGTAGAGGCCATCAATCCCAAGATTCATAGAAACTGTTTCGTAGCCAGGTGATTGAGGGGGAGAATCTCTGAGAAAAGAGAAATTCTGGGCCTTCAGGGGTGAAGAAACGCCACCATTTTCTTAGTTTTAAATTTGCACCCCAGAAGGACAGTCTTGGTATGGACGGAGTGAAGTTTTCTGAAGTTTATGGTGAATCTCTGGCTTAGCAAAATGGCAATGGTTGACTGGAGGTTTTTGTTTAGTTTCTCTTGGGATATGGCTTGAAACAGAAGGTAGTCTAGGTAGAAGATTTGAATGCCTTGGATTCTGTAGAAGGTGACCATAGGTGCTAGCTAGGATTTTGTGAAGACACTTGGGGCAGTGGAAAGTCCAAAAGGCAAGGGAGAGAACTAAAAATGCCAAGAGCCCACAGAAAAGCATAGGATTTTCCTGTATCCGGGATGAATGGGGATATGGAGATAGGCATCCTTGATGTCAATGGGTACTAGGAAGGCCTGAGTGAGGATAAGAGGGAAGAGGGTTTGGAGAGTTATCATTTTGAAGGAAGGAAATTTCAGAAAGTTGTTGAGATAGGAGAAGTCTAGGATGAGTCTCCAAAGGTCCTTCCTTCCTGGGAACCAGGAAAGTACAGTTTTGTACCTACCATAAATGTAGATGTTCGAGTGCTTATACAGCTGCAGTCATAACAGATGGGTTTTCCTTCCGTCAGGCGGATCCTCAGTCGGCCGAATTCCAAAGTCTAGGTCCGGCGTCGGATGTCGTCACTTCTTCCCTGACGTCAGTGCGACAGGGGTATAAAAGAACCAGCCAACGCCATTTTCTTCAGTTTTTCTTGCCCCAGATGTCAGGTGCCCCCAAAAGGAAGGCAAAACATAAATTTATGTAATAATGCAAATGCAATATAATCAAAAAACAGTAGTTGCAAGCAAATACGCCATAAAAGAATACCCCAATGAGGTTGTATGAGGAGGTGTTAGCCATTAGGCCTGTCCCAAGAGGGGAAGGAGGGAGGGAAACCTGGACTGCAGCTGTATAAGCACTCGAACATCTACATTTATGGTAGGTACAAAACTGTACTATGTTCATCGTGCATACAGCTGCAGTCATAACAGATGGGTAGAATCCCAAAGCTAATAAAGGGGTGGTAGGCACTTAGTGGAACTAGGAGTAGCCAGGATGCCCTGCAAGACTGCAGTGGCAAAGCCCGCTCT
The DNA here is from genome assembly GCF_019279795.1 of Protopterus annectens. NCBI lineage: Eukaryota > Metazoa > Chordata > Ceratodontiformes > Protopteridae > Protopterus > Protopterus annectens. The sequence goes on along the minus strand of NC_056747.1, from coordinate 357,089,288 downwards.
AGTTTTGGAGTATAATGGTAGGTGATCGTGCTTGGAGAAAGTATGTACAGAACTCCAAGTGGCTGCTTCCAAAATATCTTTGGTAGGAACCCCCCTGAGGAAAGCTGCAGAGGTAGCTGTGGCCCTTGTGGAGTGAGATCTGATGCCTGTAGGTACAGTTTTTCCATGAAAACAGTAACAAAAGCGTATGCAGTGGGCTATCCATTTTGAGATAGTCTGTTTGGAAATAGGTTTCCCTTGAGCACCTGTAGCATAGGAGACAGAGTTGCTCTGATTTTCTGAATGGCTTTGTTCTGTCCAAATAATAACTGAGTTGTCTGTGAATGTCCAAGGAATGTAGTAGTCTCTCCCCTTTGTTTTGTGGATTAGGGTAAAAGGTAGGTAGGTGGATAGCCTGATTCAAGGCTACCCTGGATACTACCTTTGGCATAAATGAAGGGTTGGTTTGTAAGGAAACTCTGTCCTGATGAAAAATGATGAAAGGCTGCACAGCCATGAGAGCTTGTAGTTCCGAAACCCTGCGTGCTGAGGTGATGGCTAGAAGGAAGGCTGTTTTCCATGACAAATATTGCAGATCTGTTGAAGCAGCTGGCTCAAAAGGAGGCAGGGTTAGTTTTTCTAGAATGAAATTGAGGTCCCAAGCAGGTACTGGTTGCTTCCTTGGGGGTTTTATATTCTTAGCCCCTCTGAGGAACTGTCTTAAGAGAGGGTGAGAGAATAAAGGAGGAGATCAGTGTTGTACTCTGCAGAAATGGCTGAGGCATGGATTTTGATGGAGGAGAATGAAAGTCCACTGCCTAGCAGCTCGGCTAGGTACTGTAATATTTGAGGTAAATTCAGTATTCCAAGATTCTGACCCTTTTTCTGATTCCAGGCACAAAACCGTTTCCATTTTGCAGAGTAGGCTTTTCTAGAAGAAGGCCTTCTGGCCTCCAAAATGACATCCTGCACCTCCTTGGAGAGTAGGGTCTGCTTTGAATTTAAGGAATCCTCCATGCGGCTAGATTGAGTGTTTTCAGCTGACTGTGAAGAGTTTTGAAGTTGTGCTGAGTCAGTAGAAGAGGCATTAGAGGCAGGATCCATGGTGGGGAATGCGTCAGGCTCCTCAGTAGTGGGTACCAGTGTTGTCTTGGCCAGTCTGGAGCAATGAGAATCATCTTTGGTCTGTCTGCTCTGGCTTTTAATAGAACTTTGGGCAGCAGTGGAAGACAGAAGCAGTGGAAAGGCATAAACCGTCATTGTTGTCCAACTGAAAGAGAGTGCGTCCACTTTCCAGGCCTGTGGATGAAAGGTCCTTGAGCAGAATTTTGTCAATTGGTAATTTCTGTGGGTGGCAAAGAGATATATGTCTGGCCTTCTCCATGCTTGAATTATCATTGTAAAAACTTGAGGATGCAACTTCCATTCGTGTGGATCTGTCATATTTCTGCTCAGGTTGTCTTGACAGCGTGTATTCCTTGCCTGGCAGGAACTGTGCTTGAAGTTGGATTTGTAATTCCAGAGCCATGTTCCAAAGAGACATGACTAGCCTGCATAGGGGGTATGAATGGGTTCCTCCCTGTTTGTTTATGTACCACATCACTGTGGTGTTGTCTGTCCTTATCAATAGCTGGTCTGGATGCAGTAGGTCTTTGAAAGCCATAATAGCATTTATTACTGCTAGCATTTCCTTTTGATTGATGTGTAGGTGCTATTCTTTTTGTGACCATTTGCCCTGAATGCACCGATCTGTCATGTGCGCCTCCCCCCCAGGCGTAGTCCGAGGCGTCTGTTGTGATGACTATTTGCTTGAGGCTTGCTGAAAGGGAGACCTATGTTTCTTTGGCATGCTTGAGCCCACCACAAAACTTCCTTATGAAGACATGGAATCAGTGGGATGATTGTTTCCAAACTGTGGCTGTGTTGAGACCATAAGTTTTTTTAAGGTACCATTGAAGTTTCCTCATATGCAGTTTGCACATGGGATTAGCAGGATGCAAGATGCCATGAATCCCAGAGCCTGCAGGATTTTCCTTGCAGTCAGCCTGGTGAAGGTTGCCCGTTTTCTGAAGTATTGAGTTAATTGCCCTTGTTTCTCTGGCGTGAGGTAGGCCATCTGGGTGTTTGTATCCAAGCTGGCACCCAGGAAAATTATTGTTTAAGAGGGTATTAGTCTTGACTTCTTTTTGTTGACTGTGTATTCCAGAGATTTCAACAACCTTATTACAAATGCCAGGTGTTTCAGAAGGGTGTGTTTGGCTGTCCGCTTGGATCAGGCAGTCGTCCAAATATGGGTATATTTGTATCCCTTGAAGTCTGCAGAAGGCAATTACTGATGCCAGGCATTTCGTGAACATTCTGGGCGCAGCAGATAAGCCAAAGGGCAATGCAGAGAATTGATAATGGGATGAACCTGCAAGAAATCTGAGGTATCTTCTGCAATCTTGTCTGACTGGGACATGCAGGTATGCCTCCTGGAGGTCCAATGTTACCAGCCAAGACTCCTTGCCCAGCATGGGAAGAAGCTGCTGTAATGTGAGCATCTTGAACTTTGGTACGAGTAAATATGTGTTCAGGATGGAAAGGTCCAAAATAGGTCTCCAATCTTTGCCCTTCCTTGGTACCAGGAACAGCCTGGAATAAAAACCTTGACCCTGTTCTTGTGCAGGTACCTTTTGAATAGCTTTCATGTCCATGAGATCTGAAATTTGTTTTTGTGCCTCTGCCCTTTGATTGTGTGGCAGGTTTGGCATGACTCTCATTTTTGGAAGGGTGTGAAAGTGGAATCTGTAGCCTCTGTCTATAATGTCCAGGATCCATTTGTCTTTTGTGACAATATGCCAATTTTTCAAAAATAATGCCAGTTTTCCGCCTAAAGGTGCTGCCATTTGACTCTTGCTTGGCATGCAAAGGGGAAAGTCATTGGGTCTGCTTTCTGAATGGCTGTGAACCATCCTCACCCCCTCTTGGTGTAGGTGTTTGCCATTGTCTGCCTCTAAATGATCCTTGAGATTGCCCTCTACCCCTCGGGCGCCTGTATCTACTTCTTTGAGGTCTGTCCATGGCTGAAAAGGACCAATTTTTTGAAGGCCAATTTCTACTGAAGCGTGGGGGTTGTACCTGTAGGAAATCTTTCACTGTTTGCATTGATTTTGCCTTTTCCTCCATTTTCTTTAATAGCTCCTCAGCTTTAACACCAAACAATACATCTTTTTGAAGAGATGCCTCTAGTAATTTAGCTTTGACATGATCTGGTAAGGTTTGCTCTTTGAGCCAAGCATGTCTACGTATGACTGATCCTGTAACAGCAGCTCTACATGAGGCCTCTAAAGCATCAAAACCACATTACAAGGTATGTTAACCCACTTGCTCTGCACTATGCAACAAATCCTGCAACTCCTTCAAGTCTGGTTGTTCAGGTTGTGACAGTTTGCTTTTCAACTGAGATAACAAAAACTGTTGATACTTTAACATATGGAACTGAGAGTTTAATGCCCTCATGGTTAAGGTGGCCGAGGTGTATACCTTTCCCCCCCCACACCTTTCTAAAGCCCTGGAATCTCTCTCTGAAGGTAACGGATTTTTGGCAGTGGAGGCCTTTATTCCCTTGGGACCCTGTGAAATAGTTTCTGGGTCAGCCGCATGGCTTTTGTATAGGAATTGGTGTGAATCAGGAACCCGGTAATACCAGTCAGGCTTGACTGGAGCTGGAGGTAAAGAATCGGGGTTAAGGCTGGCCTCTGCATACACATCATCTAGTATGTCTAAGACAGGAGGTATAGCCAGAGGCCTGTGCTGAGGGAGCAAGAGGAAATCCCTGAGCCTTTTCTTGGAGTCCAAGTACTCTTGGCCTTCCCAGTGGAAGTGTTCCCTCAAGGTATGCAAGGTTTCCCCAAAAGAGTAATCCTCAGGGGGGCGGAAACAGAGGGAATGGACTCCTCTGCATCAGAATCTTCGAAAGGGGAGTAAGAATGTTCCTGGTCCTCAGAATGTTCTGAAGTAATGGAGGCCTGGTCAGAGGAAGGGTATTCTTCCTCCACTCTGGGCCTTTTGTCCGAGGGGGGGGGGGGGGTTTGAGAACCCCTGATAAGAGTAATCAAATCCTCAGCCATTTTGAGCATTTGCTTTTTAGGCAAGGGGCCTTGAGAGGGGCCCTGTGGGGCTTGTCTTTTAGAATGTATGGTTGCTTTAGATTTAGTGTAAGCCTTAATGGAAAAAGAAGGCGGCCTGAAGACACCTTGAGAGGTGGCAGGCCTGTCTGAACTCTGAGTTTCCCCGCCAAGAGTGGCTTCGGTATCTGTAGTCGGGGTGTGGGCTGAAGAGCCTGCGACCTCGGGCACAGAAGACACCGCTAATGACGTGTCATCGGTAGTCAGGGGCTGCGTAGGTGCCTCGCTGAGAAACGGAGCACCTGTAGTCGGCTTTAGCGTGGTGTCGGTAGAAGTCGCGGACCTTGTATGTCGGTCCTTATCTTTGCGTCGTTTACCCAAAACTGGAGTCGACAACATGTTGTAATTAAACTTTTTGCCAAAATAGTGTTGGGCGAACTCCACCCGATGCTTAATAGTGCGTCTGTTGAATGTAGCACAAAAACGACAGGCCGATACGTCGTGGTCTGGGCCTAAGCAAGGAATACAGAGGGAATGGAAATCCTTATGCGGTATTTGCTTCCCACATGAAATGCATTTATTAACTTTGTCTGACATTGGTCCGAGGCAAGAAAAGTTTCCCCAACGAGGTACTTAGCTTTCAAGAAGTCTTCGGTTGAAAAATATTCGTAATCTCAGGAGCTGGCCGACCGGCACTTGCGAACTGCTTCTGCTTCGGGCACCGCGCGGCAAGAAAGACTGAAGAAAATGGAGTCGGCTGGTTCTTTTATACCCCTGTCGCACTGACGTCGGGAAAGAAGCGACAACATCCGACTCCGGACCTAGACTTTGGAATTCGGCCGACCGAGGACCCGCCTGACAGCAGGAAAACCCATCTGTTATGACTGCAGCTGTATGCACGATGATCAAGCATGAATAGAAGCCTTTTCCTTTTTCAGCTGAGGGCACAGGCTGGAATGTGCCCTGTTCTAGCAGGTTATGCAGAACTGGGGGAAAGGGAGGTTCCTGTTCCTTTGGAAGTTGAGGAATACCCCTTAAGGGAGGTACTGTATGCCAGACCATGAAGTATCCATTCTTTATCATGCTGAGGACCCAAGAGTCTTGAGAGATGGATGCCCAGGTTGGAAGGGATACACAGTAAGGCGCAGGAAGAGGGGAGGGGTGCCAAGACTGACTGAGGAGTCATGAGAAAGAAACCGTCCCATCAGGAATGGGCTGCTTAGCCAAATGGGGAGCGAACAGAGGAAGAGGAAAACTGGTGAGTTTTCTTGGACCCCTTCGGGAGTTTTGATGGGGGGGGGGGTTCGGGATTGCCTGTGTACAGAGAATGGTTTTCCCAGGATAGTCCCCGAGGAACTTGCACACAGGTGAGATCAATGTATGTTTAAGATCTTTTAATTCCTTGCTCTTTTCTTGCAGGGATTTGAACAGTTCGGCAAAGGGTTTGCCAAATAAAGTGGTGTTGTCCGGGGGTGGGGGGTATCTATAAGCTTCGTCTTTATGTCCTCAGGGAGGAGCTGAAGCCTTAACCAGGCAAACCTTCTTGAGGAGGAGGAAGAAGCTGCAGCTTGTGAAGTGGCCTCTACTGCATCGTAGCTGCACTCCATCAAATGGCTGGTTACCTGAGAAGATGCAGCAATAAGACAAGATGCAAAGGCTTTGTTCCCAGAGTCTGGCATATCTGACACTACCTTGGAGATCTGTGACAGGCGTTCCATATTGTACTTGGTCATGCAAGTCTGGTAGTTCAGGGTTCTGAAAGCTAAGGTGGTGAAGGTATACATTTTCTTACCCAGCCTCTCCAACTGTCTACTATCCTTGTCTGAAGGGAGATGAGAAGTAGAGGGAAGTGATCTGGAGGGCTTATCAGAGGCTACAGAAATTACAGAGGATCTGCCATAGGGGCCTTGAAAAGGAAATTGTAATCCTGGGGCACTTTGTAATACCTGCCTGGCTTTTTCAGAGCAGAAGGGTGAGAGTCAGGGTGTGTAAACAGGGAGGCAAAAGCATTCAAAAAAAGTGGAACAACATGAGGTACAGCAGAAGAATTAAGGGACTGCACTTGAAGGTTGTAATATTGTTTTCAGACCTCAGACATATTTGTGAACCTTCCCATTTAAAATGATCTCTAATCTTAGAAATGGACACCCCAAAGGAAATCTCCATAGCGGATTCTATCCCAATTGAATCTTCCTCAGGGGAAGTATAGTTCAAGGGTGAAGGGATTTGTGATGAGTAAGCCAGTGAATCACTGTCCTCATCAGATGAGGAATCCTCCTCTTAAGTGGCTTGTGCACTGCTCCTTTTTTGGGGGAAGAAGGCCAGGCAAGAGGGGATACTGGCTGACCTGAAGAAGGCCTTACAGCCAATGAAGGCCTTGAAGAGGCCTTGTGTGAAATTCTGCCACTCCTTCCGAGAGTCTGGAGGGGAAGAGGAATGTTATTTTTTCTTTTCTGGGGTAGCCATCTGATCCAAAAGAGGAGGGCCAGACATAGGCCTACATTAGATCAGATCTGACTCAACATTCTCTCTCACTACAATATGGGTTATTTCTCTAGGGCCTTCAGACACGATCAGCCTAGGTTTCAACTGGACATTGGGAGCCAATGTCTAAGAGGCCTGTCTGGACATGCCTACATCCGGTTTCAAAATGGCCTGTAAATGGGCTTGGCCTGTGGATCCAGATCCATGACAGTGCGCGTCTCAGAGCACTCGTGTGCTTTGGGAGAGACGTCCATATTGAGAGGTGCAGCTTCCACTTCGGGCCTAGGTTTTTTTGGCCTTACGCTTAAGTAGGCTCTGTCGTTCGGTCTGAGGAACCTTCCAGGGTGCCTTTAGCTAAGAATTTAAGCAGCTGATTTTCCAAGTAGATAGTGAGAGACGACAACTGACTTCGGAGGATTTTAGTCACAAAAGACTGACAAATTGAACAGTTTTTATGGTAATGGTGGGGCCCGAAATAGAAAAGGCATTGGGAATGACTAACCTTGTGTGGAATTTGTCTTCCACAGTTGCAATTCCCTTTTCTGGATGACATTAACCTTAATCAAAATAAAGCAGTAGCAAAAGACAAAAAGGGTTCCCTAACAGGGCACTTATCTTTATACAAAAAATGACTCCAGCAGCAGAGCAACGTCCAGGACTGGCGATCCAACTGGTGGAAAACAAGCTCTGAGGATGGTGCGCACATGCATCTCTTATGGCCTATGGTCCAATAGTAGCCTACGTCAGATGTACCATGCACCCTACGGTAGTAAAAGACTTTCATATACTGGCTGACGTTAGATTTCCTTGGCAGGTAATTACTTCAAGAAAAAATATTGCAACAGATGAATAGAAGGACATCTGTGTTATTGTCCGTGACAATGTGAAGGACGGACATCTGTGCCAGGGAGAATAGGGCAGTGCACATGTAACACATGCTAGCATAGTTAGTTGGGAGTTGTGTAAATAATTTTGACTCATTTGACTGTCGCACTTACTTGTACAGATGCCTGTGCTGGACGTGTCAGCGGTGCTGTGACTGATTACATATGCTTGGACAGGGTACTCTGAAAGGGAAGAATGGAGGTTTTTGCGGTTCTACAATTTTCAAATACTGCAACAGATCTTGGCAAAGCTCTGAGTGTGCACTGTATCTGAGTCAGGTGATTAAATGTGATGTCATTCTAGAACTAGCACTGAGAAGATGGAACTCTAAGCAGTTTGTTTTGTTTTCTTTGGAACATGATATAAAGATCTAGGACAGTAATCACAGTCGGTTGGGTTTAGTTTAGCTAGGAGCTCATTACCTTGCCTTGTGGAAGTAAGCACCTCAGTATCTAATCTTGCCTTGCTGTATTAAGTTAGCTAGGGAACAGGTATTCTTTAGGCAGTCAGAAAATACTGAGATTAGTTGAGTACTGTTTTTCTTAGCTGTTTGAATCTGTCCAACTGTGTTATTTTTATTTCTCCTGTTACAAACTCTACTGTTTACTGTACTTGGATATTTAGTATTCTCATGTTTTCAACTTTATTATAAAATATTTTTTTATACCTTTCATTGTAGCTGGTCTTTTAGAAAATACTTTTAACATCTTGAGAGCAGTTGGGTTTATTTCAGTGATGCCTTGGCCACGGTGAAAAGCCTGGCTCCTTTGGTTACACGTTACCATTTATGTTAGTATTGATTTTACTCAGAATAACAGGTTACCTTACAGTTTGGGCAGAAGGGGTACAGTTAGTAAATCTGTTCCAGCCTTTCACAGGAGTGTGTGCGAGAAAATCAAATATGCAGGTGTGGGTGTGTCAGCTACTTGGAACTGGGACATAGTGCTAGTAGACTGAGAGATGTGGGAGGAGACAGGGAGGTGGCTGAGGCAGTTATGCATTACTGTTTCTGTCTGAAAAGGGTCGCCTAGAGGTCCTGAAGTTCTTTGCCTTTTTCCAAGAGACTTTTAAACAGTTCAGCAGACTGTTTGCCAAACAGCAATTTGTCAAGTGGTGGATCTAAAATTTTGGTTTTAAAGTCCTCAGGGAGGGGATGACGCCGGAGCTAAAAGCACCTGTGTAGTACAGAGGCTGAAGCTGCATAACTAGCGGAGGTCTCAGCCACATCATAGCTGCACTTAACAGAATGTCTGGCAATCTGTGATGCTAAAGACAGCTTAGATGCCACCCGAGATTTCTTAGGAATCAGGCATGGAGGCAAGTAAGGATGCTGACTGAGAAACCAAGTCTAGGACGCATTTGACCATGTGGGTCTGACAATTGATAGCCCTGAAGGCCAGCGTGGAGGATGTGTACATCTTTTTCCCCAGTCTGTTCATGACCTTGCTGTCCTTGTCTGTTGGTGTCAGGGAGGAGGAAGGTATTAGTCTGGACTGCTTGTCAGGGGCCATTGCAATGACTGCAGGATCTGCCACTGGTGGCTTAATGAGGTATCTTTGATCATCAGGGACCTCTCGTAAAACCAGTCAGGTCACTTGGGAGCTGTGATTCGTGGGTCTTACGGGGTGGTGCAAATCCATCCAAATAAGCTGGAATCAGGGGGAACTGCAGAGGGGTAGGGTGAGGTCACTCTACCCCTCTGCAATTCTCCCCGATTCCAGATTACTTGGATGCATTGCAGAGGGGTAGGTTGACCCCACCTGGAGTAGTTCAAAATACCTGTTTTGAACCTCAGTCATTTGAGTGGCATCCCACTTAAAATACTCCCTCAATTGGTAATTGTTTCCCCAAAAGAAATACCTTCAGGGGGCGAGTCTCAGGAGTCCTCATCTGAGTATTAGTAATCCAGAAGGAAAGCTAACTGGGACGTATAGGGTTGCAGATTCATCTGAGGAGGAAAAGGTGGCTCCTCCTGAGTATGGGTTAGATGAATGGAAGCAACTGAGGCTGGCCTGGGGCTGAGAGCAGGCAATGTAGCAGCAGGGGAGGCTGTGGGCCTAACAGCCATAAAGGCCTAAACTAAACACTGAGAAAATGTATGCCAATGCGGTTGGTCATCAGTGAAAGTACACAAATGTTTAGATTTTTCCTTCCTCTTGAGAGGATTAGTCTTAGTGGACGGCATAGGCCTAATGTTGGCATCTGGCCTGTGGGAGAGGATTCAGTTTCCAGAACTGTGGGTAGTCATCAAGCGAAGCCTGATCCCCCTCAACCTCAGCAGAAGCCAATGTTGGACCGATATCCCAGGACATACTTACCAAGGTTTCCAGGTAGCTGCCTGAACCACTGGTTCTACTGGATGCCCCCTCAACCCCTAAAATCAGTGGCTGGCGGAGCATCTCACATTGTAGGAACATAAGTAGTAGGCTTTACAACTTCGGCCTTCTTTTTAGGCGGCTTCGCCTCAATGGCCAACTCTGGTTCCATATGTAGGGCTAAATTCTTCAGTCGCTGGTTTTAGAGATAAAGTTTTAAGGCTGCAAGATGACTATGAAGGGTTTTAGGTCCGAAAGACTGGCAAATGCTACAGGCAGTAAGCTTGTGGTCTTGGCCCAAACAGAAGAAACAGAATTCAAGCAAGGCCTTGTGCGGAATCTGGCGGCCACACTTAAATTTCCGTTTTCTAATGCACATCAGCTAAATAAGGGCAAAGCAACTAAAGCTCAAGCAAAAGAAAATTTTTCCCAACAGGGTACTTATCTTTAGACATCTTCTGGAGCACGCAGCGAAGCGATATGACGTTTGCCTGCGGCAGAGAAGTTCTGAAGCCTGTGCATGCAGACACATTTAAGGCCCACGGTTTATGGCCTGCATGTGACGTCCCATGAACCTGGCAGCAACCAGGCTTAAGCTTTTGCACAGGAGCCGAACGTTCAGGTCACTTGACGTGGAGGATCCCACAGTAAGAATACTGCAACATGGGAATAGAAGGACAACTTGTGTTTAACTGCAGCTACATTGTTTACAAATACCCATTTCTATTTCATTTCCCTCCTCTTTGATTTTCAGAAAACTTTCAAGCCTATTTCATACATAGGAAAACGAACCCTAAAGCCTTCTTACTACGGTAAAGCTACATGATGACACGCAGCATAAATTTTCAGAACCACAGCTGAGCAGTCAAGCTCTTCAGCAGTGGGAATTGAATAGGATGCATGGCATTACTGAATACATACTTGAACACAATACCACTTTCCTCAGTACATTTACAGGTCACTACCAGCACCAACTTACTCAGTGATGAAAACAGCTACAAAAGTGGCCACATCAGCCAAAACGCCACAATTTACTTTTAGAGCAATCCTCCCAAAATTAAGTTGGAGGGCTCATCCTGAGGAACATTCTATCCTTCTGAAAGACCAGACATGGTTCCTTGTAAGCAATGGCCTGTTCAAAAATGCACAACCTGGAGGAGAAAGATTTCAAGAATAATCTTCCATTAACAGAATTCAATACCACTGAACACATACTCTGTCTACTGACAAATCAGTCTATCATGACATACAAGTACCCCAGAGAGAAAAGTACAGTTGTGTACACAACATAAATGTAGATGTTAAAGTGTATTCACTGTTACAGTTATCACCTGTGGGTTATCCTTGCTGTAGTAGCCTTCTTCAGGCCCGAATACCAGAATAAGAAGTTATGTACCTACCATAACGTTCCATGTTAGTTGTCTTCTCTCGCCTTCTTTCTTGCTTGATGGGTTCGGAGCCGATCCCTCGGCTCCGACTCGGCACTTGCTTTAGCTCGAGAACTCCTTTTACCAGCTCGAGGCAGCCCCATATCCCATGATGCAAGGCAGGAAGTACCCAGATCTCGTTTGTTGACAAAAGGGCAATAACACCAAGCATAAAAATACTTCCCAAAGGAAGAAGAAACTTACAGATGGAAAAAGACCAGGTTTGAATGGTCTTTAGCATAATAGTTTCTTATACAAGGTCTGTCCAGGCCAGGGGAAGGAGGGAGGGTCGAAGAAAGAAGGCGAGAAGACAACTAACATGGAACGTTATGGTAGGTACATAACTTCTTAATGTTAAGTTGTCAATCTCGCCTTCATTCTTGCTTGATGGGACCGCGTCCCTAGCACCTCTATCCTGGGTGGCTCAATGGAACAAACTCTTGAGGACTGTAGAGCCAAAACTGGCTCTGTCCCTGGAGGCCAAGTCCAATTTGTAATGGGAAACAAAAGTGTGAGGAGTGGCCCAAGTGGCGCTGCACAAATAGTGTCCAAAGGCAGTCTAGCTTGAAAAGCTGTAGAAGTAGCTAAACTCCTAGTTGAATGTGCTTTAGGTTTTGAGCACAGCTGTCTTCCCCTGATCGTATAAATTTCAGTGATGACCGAAGAAAGCCATCTGGACAAAGTCACTTTAGAAACAGGAAGGCCTTTTTTATTATCCGCATAGGAAACAAAAAGTTGATCAGATTTCCTAAATGTTTTTGTTCTGTCCAAATAATATCTAAGCTGACGGTGGACGTCAAGATAATGTAGCTTTTGTTCAGCTCTGTCTGAATAGTTAGGAAAAAATACAGGGAGATCAATGGATTGATTCAGATTGTTTTTTGAAGCGACCTTAGGTAAAAATGATGGATTAGTTCTCAAAGATACGCTGTCTTTGTGAAAAATCAAATAGGGGGGTCGAACCGAAAGAGCATGAAGTTCAGACACCCTCCTGGCAGATGTAATAGCCACTAGGAATAAAGTTTTCCAAGAAAGATATTTCAGGCAACAAGAAACAGCTGGCTCGAAGGGGGGAAGAATCAAGGATGTCAGCACTAAATTTAGATCCCACTGAGGAGGAGGATTCCTGATTGGAGGCTTTAGTAGGAAAATTCCTTTCAAGAAGGCCCTGCAGAGCCTATGGGACATAATATTAGGATCTGCTATCCCAACATGAAAATTAGAAATAGCAGCCAACTGAACTCTGACTGTGGAAGAAGAGGACCCTGCATGAAAAATCTCTGCTAAGAAGTCCAGAACTGCCTGAACAGGGGCAGTAAAAGGATCAATATTTTGGGCCTTAGCCCAATAAGAGAAACGTTTCCATTTGCTCATGTAGATCCTCCTGGTAGAGGATTTTAGTGAAGCTACTATATCATCTCTAACTGGGTTAGAGATCAAAGGAAGCCTGGCTAGGGAAGGAAGTGGAGCAACCATGCTGTGAGGTTGAGAGAAGGGATTGACCGGTGCAGCTGACCGGATTGGTGAATCAGTAGATCTGGCACTGGGTCCAGATGCCACGGCTGCACCAAAAGGTGATGATGGAGGAACGGGAACCAAACTTGTCGAGGCCAGTAAGGGGCAATGAGAATCAATTTGGCTCTCAAAACGGTAGCTTTCTGGATCACCTGAGGGATCAGAGGAAATGGGGGGAAGGCATAAAGAAGTCCCTGGGGCCAATCCTGGGTCAGAGCGTCTCTGGGGGATGGCCTGATAGAGGGAAGAGGCTGAAGAAGTCTGGACATTTGCTGTTTTGGGGAGTAGCAAAAGATCGCAACATGGACGACCCCATTCCAGAAAAATCTCTTCCGCTATGGATTGCTTGAGAGACCACTCGTGAGGCATGAGAATAGCTCTGCTCAATCTGTCCGCTATAATGTTGGTTTTCCCAGGGATATGCGTTGCTACCAGAAACCGATGAGAGGAGATCGCCCATTGCCATAGTCTGAGCGCTTCTCGACACAAGGGGTAGGACTTGGTTCCGCCCTGTTTGTTGATATACCAAACTACAGACATGTTGTCTGTGTGGACTGCAATTGTCCCTACGGGAAGAAAGTCGTTGAGGGCTTGCAACGTTAAAAGCACTGCTCTCATCTCCAGGACATTTATGTGCAGATGGTACTCGAACGGTTGCCACGCCCCATGAACCATCCTGCCCTGATAATGACCCCCACCCGATCAGGGAGGCATCCGTGGTGACAGTGGCTATCGGGGACGGAGGTACAAAGCACCTGCCTTGGTGAACCTGAGACGATGTGATCCACCAAGCAAGATGTTCTTTGCATGTTTGTGTCACCAGAATTTGGTGACGCATTGGGAGTTGCTGGTATGACCACTGTGTGAACAGCATCCACTGAAGGAGGCGCATGTAGAATCGAGCCAGGGAAGAAGAGTAATGGCCGCAGCCATGAGACCTAATACCTTTAGAACCATTCTGGCCTGTACTTTCTTGCTGGCCAGAATGATCCTGACATGAGTCTGAATGTCTGAAACTCTTTGTTCTGTAAGGGTAGCTGACATCCGAACAGTGTTTAAGTTTGCGCCTATGAAGGTAATAGACTGGCAGGGCGATAAGGATGACTTTTCAAGTTGACTGAGATGCCCAAATGAGAACAAAGGTCTATTGTGTAATCCCTGGCTTGTATAAGCTGATGCCTGGTGGTGGCTGACAGGAGCCAGTCGTCGAGATACGGAAACACCTGGAATCCTTGACGTCTCAGGTGAGCCGTGACCACTGCCATGCATTTGGTGAACACTCTGGGGCTGTAGTGAGACCAAAGGGCAGGGCTCTGAACTGGAAATGACTGGACCCCAGCCGAAGCGGAGAAATCTCCTGGAGCGTCTGTGAATTTTGATGTGATAGTACGCATCCTGAAGATCTATTGAGCACATCCAGTTGTCCTTCTGTAAGAAGGGCAGAATTGACTGAAGAGTGACCATTCGAATCTTGTCTTCCTGACAGACTTGTTGAGTCTGCTGAGATCCAATATTGGTCTCCAGTCTCCCGTCTTTTGGGGACCAAAAAGAACCTTGAGTAGATTCCGGGCTCTGAATGGTCTATTGTAACTGGCTGAATGGCTCTTTTGCAGTAGTTTTGCGATTTCTAACTCTGCAATGTCCCTTAGACCGGGTGGTACATCTGGAAGGGAACTTGAGGCGAAGGGACTTTCCTCGAATGGAATTATGTAACCCTTGGATATGATCGACTGTACCCATCTGTCTTGAGTGAGGGAATGCCAGGCTTCTGGGTACAGTGATAATCTTCCCCCGACTGCCTCCAAGGAGGGACAGCCGGGCAACACCTCAGGGATGCTGAAAGGGCTTATCAGAGAGAGGCTCCCTGTTTCCCTGGTTCTTTGGACCCCCTCTGCCTCTAGAGCGGCGTCTGTTGTTGTTACCCCTCTGCCTCTAGGGGTAAACTGACCACGTGAATCCGGCGTGACTCCTTGGGATTTACGGAACCACATCTTCCCACCCTTCTGCCCTTTGGGATAAGGCCTAGAAGCGGTGGAAAACGGACTCCAACAGCAGAAAGAGTCTTGCCGTCCTGCTCACACCTGGTCAAGGTCTCCTTCACCTGAGGGCCAAACAAAGCTGACCCATCAAAGGGAGAATTTGTGAAGGACGCCTTAAAGGGATCCATAAAATCACATAGCCGCATCCAGGCTTGGCGCCTAAGAGCCACACCTGTGCCTGCGGCTCTACTCGCCCATCCGCAGCATAAGATATTAGCCGCATGGAGGAGTTAGCAATGGAATTGAGGGTTCCTAGCTGCGAAGCAATCTTTTCTTGAGCCCCTGCAGCTGTAGGATCCTGAACTACTTCTCCCAGCTCCTTCAGGATATCTCTCTGGAGTCTGGTGAAGTGACAAAGATAATTCAGCGAACGCATAGCAAAGGTCGCTGAGGAAAACATCCGCTTGCCGTACCTATCCATGGTCCTAGAGTCCTTATTAGGAGGATGGACGGGCACGGAAGGATCTGCAAGTTCCTTTTTGGTGGCCGCAGCCACCACCATGGCATCAGCGGGACACCCTTGGTAAGGAATTGTTTGTCACTAGGGGCAGTGATAAATTTAGAAGGCCTCCTAGGGACTGGCTCTACAGAGTCAGGAGCTGTCCACGCCTTTCGTGCAATAACCTGCATAAGGGGTCGAAGGCGGAGACACCCAGGAGGTGGAGGGCCGAGATCCAAACGCCTCTAGGTATACTGACTCATCCTCAGAGGGATTGTTGGTGGGCCAGTTTCCCTCTGTTTTAGAAGTTCTAGGATGTCTGAAAGGAGACATCCTCAGAGGGGGATCTAGGGGATCCCTCTGACTCATCAAAGTCAGTATCCGTCGTGACAGACTCGGGGGAGTCTACATGCTTCCTCTTACAAGTCCTCTTCCTAGTAGGATCTCCCGAAACATCAGGAGAATCCTCGGAAGAGGGGAAATTCCCAATGGGGAAACCTGAGGCGGAGGATCTCTGGGTCCTGTAGCAAGAGAAGTGGCAGAGATGTCAACAGGTACAATAGAGGGAGGAGCTACGGGAAGAGACTGCTGACTGATACCAGTGGCCAGTACACTCTTCATCACCTCGAATGCTCTCCTCCCAGGCAGGTCCGAGAGAACCCGCTCCGAAGAGCTAGGAACTCCAGGGGCCACCGAAAGGGAAGTCTCCGAGGCAGATGTCGGAGCCGAGCTCACCAAGGCCGAGGCTCCAAGGGGAAGAGCGGGCTCGGACAAGGGTCCGATGCCACTCACCCCCTCGGAGGAGACCATGGAAGCCCGACCACCGAATCCCTCTAAGGAAGAGGAGATAAGAGTAGGGGCTGAAGGGACAGAAGGAGGTATCCGTCCTCCAGCCGAAGCAGTAACCATGCCCGAAGACTCCAACTCCAAACTCTGGGGTAGAGTCGAAGGAGGAACTGTAACGGGTGTGGACCAACAGTCGACTGCTGAGACGGACTGTGTAGCATTTGGGCCAGTACCTGTGACTTGAGCAATCTACTGACCACTCTCTCTAGGTCATGATCTGACAACCTGGATGACCTTGAAGATCGGCTCCGATGGCTCCGTTCGATAGAAGAGGCGGCGGAAAGTATCGGCCCCAAGGAAGGAGACCTCGACCTCTTCCTGGAATGGGCCATCGGAGCCGATACTACTGATCCTGTCGGCACCGATTTCTCGGAGCCGGCAGAACGTCTCGATGTATCGGCTCCAGCGGAGCCGACAGCTACAAGGTAACGGTGTCGGAGCCGATCGGCCGACACCGATGCCTGTGCCACATGGGTGTTGGAGCCGACGGCCGACACCGATGCCCGTGCCGTGGGTGTCGGAGCCGATCGAGCCGACACCACAGTGGTCAGCAGATTCGGCACCGATAGCCATCGGGCCGAAAGCTTTGTGGATCAGAATCGGCTCCAGCCGGGCGATCTCGACTCTATAGTCGGGCCGAGGCCGCAGGCTTAGAAACAGAAGCCTGGGCCTTGGCAGTTTTGGTTGATTTTGTGGAGCCGACTTAGCCGGAGAGCCCTCCGGCTTAAGAAGACCCCTGAGAATCAACTTATTGCCTCTCCTGCAGCACTCTCTGGCTGAAGGAGTGACAAATAGCACAGGAGTCCTGCAGGTGAAGAGGGCCCAAACAGTACAGGCAAGAAGTGTGACCGTTTGTCAGAGACATCTTCTGACAGCACGAGTCACACTTCTTAAAACCTGAAACCCTCTCCTTAGACATGGTGCCTAAACACAACACACACACACACCAGTCAAAATAAATTAAACTAATACCAAGAGGTATTTAGTCAAAAACACCAACACACACACCCTAACAGGGGGGGGGAATGGGATAGGGAAAATTGACTGACTAAAAAAAATTAAGAGACAGGGATTTCTGTCAGAAAAAGGTTAAATTTAAATTAAACTATCAAAAATATTAGTTTTAACTAAAAGAAGGGGCTTAAATATCACAAATGTGAACTACTTACCAGGAGCTGGTAAAGAGAAGACCTCCCAAGCGAAGCGGCAAACGAGATCTGGGTACTTCCTGCCTTGCATCATGGGATATGGGGCTGCCTCGAGCTGGTAAAAGGAGTTCTCGAGCTAAAGCAAGTGCCGAGTCGGAGCCGAGGGATCGGCTCCGAACCCATCAAGCAAGAATGAAGGCGAGATTGACAACTTAACATCCAATGTTTTTCTGCATCGGTTGCTGTCGCCTGTAGTCTGACGTCAGGTCGTCAGTGCTATAAAGCAAGCCAGCCAACGATTTACATTGGTTTTTCTTGCCCTAACCTGTCAGAAGCATAAGGAAATATGGTAAAGTGGTCCTGGTGGCTAAAAGCCATCATGGGAAGCTTATGTCCCCCTAGGGAATGAGGATATAAGGGGGAAGGAGAGAGAGAAACCAGGACTACAACAGTGAATACATTTGAACATCTACATTTATGTAGAGTGTGTACACAACTTAATTTTCTTCATGTTTCACTGTTACAACCATCACCTGTGGGAGGATTCCCAAAGCTGAGGAGAGGGGTAGAAGGATTAGTTAGAGCCCTAGGCATGGGTCAGCAAGCCCTGCAGAACTGCAGAGGAAAACCCTGGCCTAGCCTTAGAGAAAAAAGGTAGGGGGTACTGCTTTGTAAAGGTATAGACAGAGGTCCAAGCGGCAGCTTCCAAGATGTCCCTGGTGGGATCTCTTCTGAGGAATGCTGTGGATGTGGAGGCTGCCCTAGTGGAATGGGTACAAATAGACTTAGCGGGTGGTTTCCTCACGTAGTCTGTAGCAGAAATGGATACAGTGTGATATCCATTTGGAAATGGTTGGCTTGGAAATGGGCTTCCCCTCTGCCCCTGGGGCACAGCTGACAAGAAGCTGGTCTGTTTTTCTGAAGGGTTTAGTATGGTTCAGGTAGTATCGGAGTTGTCTGCGCACGTCTAGTGAGTGCAGAATTCTTTCCCCCTAGTTTTGAGGGGTAAGAAAGAAGGTGAGTAGATGTATGGCCTGGTTGAAGGTCACATCAGATACCACCTTCGGCATAAAGGAGGCGTTAGTCCTCAAGGAGATCCTGTCTGCATGGAAAATGATGAAGGGCTCAACAGCCATGAGTGCCTGAAGTTCTGAAACCCTTCTGTCTGAGATAACTAGTAGTAAAGCGGGCTTCTAGGAGAGGTATCTCAATTCTGCTGAAGCAGCAGGTTCGAATGGTGGTAAGGGTACTTCTTCTAAAACATAAATTAGGTCACAAGCTGGCGTGGCTGGCTTTCTGGGAGGTCTGATATTAGAAGCCCCTCTGAGGAATTGTTTAATTAAAGGATGTGAGAGGAGGGGCTGGTCTGAATCGAAATGAGCTGAAATGGCTGAGGCATGGATTTTAATAGAAGAGAAGGAGACACCACTATTGAATAACTCTGCTAGGTAGTCCAGGATACAAGGGATGGAAGGTTGCGAGTTACTGGCTCCACAAGCAGAATCTTTTCCATTTCCCTGCATAAGAATTTTTGGTGCTGGGCCTTCTGGCCAGGCTTAAGCTTTTGTAAAAGGAGCAGTTGCCTGTGGTGGGGAATCCCACACTAAGAAAACTGCAACATAGGAATAGAAAGACATCAAATCAACCTATTGGCTCCCACCAATCAATAAATTAATGGGACAAAAGGCACTCACCATGGTCAGCCTCTCACCCTTAACAGGGACCCCTTGTCTGCTTTTAAAGTATTAGCCACGCTGACAGTTTGAGAGTCTGCAGGTCTGGGTGCAGCATCCCCCCCACCTGGGTCAAGAGGTCTGAAATCAGGGGAAGCTGCCTGGGAGGCTGTAATGTCAGGCTGCGCAGTAAGGGGTACCCATTGGTGTCTGGGCCAATCTGGAGCAATGAGGATGGCCTTTGGTCTCTCCTCTGTTATCTTGACCAGTACACCTTAGGAATAAGAGGCAGAGGAGGGAATGCGTACACAAAGAGGGAGTTCCAGGGGAAGGTCAAGACATCACCTTTCCACCCTAGGTGGTTATATTTCCTGGTACAGAATTTTTTCAGCTGGTGGTTGAAGTGCGAAGCAAAGAGATCCACCTCCGTAGTTCCCCACTCCTGAATAACCTGCAAAAGGAGTTTTCCATGGAGTTGCCATTTGTGGGGATCCAGTAAGTTTCTGCTTAGGTGGTACTGACCCCTGGTAGGTATTGAGCAATTGGGTGTAATCCCATGGAGGAGGCTGCCAACCAGAGGTTCATGGCTAGCCTGCACAGAGAGTAAGATTGGGTCCCTCCCTGATTGTTGATATACCACATTACCATGGTGTCTGTTTTGATAGAGAGAACCCCTGGCCTGAAATGGGGTTTGAAGAATGTCAGAGCCTTTTGTACTGCCATCATTTCCTTCTAATTGATGTGTAAGGGAAGGTGCTGGACACCCTAAAGAACTTGGGTGCACTTACCTGCTAGGTGAGTGCCCCAAGCAATGTCTGAGGCGTCGTTGGTGATGGTTTGGCCTGTAGGACAGAGGATGAAGGGAAGACCCTTGTTCTTGGCACAGGCCCCTGCCCACCAAAGAAACTCAGCCCTTACACAGGGGATCAGAGGGAGAGAGGTCTCTAGAGGTTGAGTGTGCTGACACCAAAAGTTCTTTAGATACCACTGAAGTTTCCTAATGTGAAGCCTGGCCAGAGGAATTAGAAATATGCAAGATGCCATGCATCTCAAGGCTTGCAGGAACTTCCTTGGAGTGAGGTGACTTTTGGAAGCCAGCTGGCAGGAAGCTCTGCTTTTCTGGGGACAGGAAGGCCATTTGGGATGCTGTGTCCAGCACTGCTCCCAAGAAAATGATCTTCCTGGAGGGTGATTACTTTGATTTCTTTTCACTGATGGTGAACCCTAGGGAAGTTAGGAGGGTTTTGACAAAGAGAAGGTCCTGGAACAGCTTTTCTTTGCACTCTGCCTGAATGAGGCAGTTGTCCAGGTAAGGGTAAATCTGTATATTTCTCTGTCTGCAAAATGCTATGGCCGGAGCTAAGCATTTGGTGAACACTCTGGGTGCAGTAGATAAGCCAAAGGGTAGAGCAGAGAACTGAAAGTGTTGTGAGCCTGCTCTGAAGCGCAGGAATTTTCTGCAGGATTCCCTTATGGGGATGTGGAGGTAGGCATCTTTTAGGTCTAGGGTCACTAGCCAGGCATTTTTTGTCAGCTTAGGCAGCAGCTGCTGCAAAGTTAGCATTTTGAATTTGGGGACCACCAGGCAGGTGTTCAGAATGGAAAGATCCAGGATGGGTTGCCAAGTACCCTCTTTTCTGGGAACAAGGAATAGTCTGGAATAAAAGCCTTTGCCTGTTTGAGTTGAGGGGACAGGTTCTAGTGCCCTCTGGGATATGAGAGTTTGTACCTGTTTCAATGCCTCTGCCCACTGATTTGGAGGCAAGTCTGGGTACCCTCTTGGAATTGGGAGTTCGTTGAAAGAGAATTTGTATCCCTGAAAAATTATCTTTAAGACCCATTGGTCTTTTGTTACAGAAAGCCAATTTCCTTTGCAGAGGGAGAGCCTTCCTCCTAGTTTTGATGAGTGAAAGGAGGGCAGAGGGGGGAGAGGAAGTCATTGAGAGTTTTTGCCATAGAAGGGTGGCTTAGAACTCCCTCCCTTTGGGGCAGACGTGGTCCACTATTTGGTTTTCTGCTGCCCCTGGCATAGGGGCCTGGGTGGTCTGTCCCTACGGGGCTTACCTTCGCCCAGTCTGCTAGGTGCAGGGAAGGACCAGTGCTTAGATGGAAAGTTCCTGCTGAACCTGGGAAGTTGAACCTGAAAGAAATCTTTTACGGTTTACATACATTTTGCTTTGTCTTCCATCTTTTTAAACACCTTTTCTGCTTTTACTCCAATCGGTCCTTATCCAGGAGTGCATCAATTAGTTTAGATGTGACATGATCAGGGAGAGGTCATTCCTTCAACCAGGCATGTCTCCTAATGACAGATCCTGACACTACTGCCCTGCTTGAGGCTTCTAGGGAGTCATATCCAAACTGTAATGAGTGTTTGGCCACTTGACTAGTAGAGTGCAATAAGTCTGCTAACTCTTTCAAACTGGCACAGTCAGGAAAGGTTGAAATCTTTTGTTTTAATACTTTCAAAGTGTGTTGTTGATATTTTAACATATTATATATTTTAACATATGGAGCTGACAGCTGAGTGCTCTGATAGCTAAGGCAGCAGAGGTGCATACTTTTTTACCCCATCTGTCTAGAGCTCTGGAATCCTTGTCAGAAGGAGTAGGATTATTGGCAGAACTAGTCTTAGCTCCTTTAGGTCCCTGTGTAATGACATCTGAGTCTGCAGCAGGATTTCTGTAAAGGTATTTGTGAGAATCCATTATGCTGTAATACCTGCCAGGTTTACTGGGAGCAGGTGGGATGGTGTCAGAGGCTAAGCTGGACTCATGGAAAACATCATCCACCACTACTAAAACAGGGGGGATGGCCAGGGGTCTGTGCTGGGGCAGGTCCAGAAGCTCTTCAAGTCTTTTCTTAGACTGGGGGATGTCCCGAGATTCCAACTGGAAAAGTTCCCTGAGGGTGTGTAGGGTTTCCCCAAAGGGAAGGTCTTCTGGTGGGGAGGCAGAAGGAATGGATTCCTCTGCATCTGAATCTTCATAAGCAGTCAGAGGAGGTTGTTCTTTTTCAAAGTCTGAATAGTCAGAGTCCTCATAATCCTGTTCTGTCAATTTCCGGAGGAGGGTATCGTTTCCTTTTAGAAGTTGGGGCCTGACTACCCCTGATAAGGGAGATGAGAGCCGCCACCAAAGCTTAAGCAAAATTATACAGGTATCCAAGCTAAATCAAGACAGTCTGTACAAGTGACTGCAACTCAACAGAAATACCTTTCAACCAAATTCAGAACCATTTCCACAATGGTACAAGGTTGATAACATAAATCTATCAGAAGAATCGCCTTAGAGGACACCATCCCCCTACTCAGGAGTGACAAGTTTGCAATGATGACTTACAAGAGTACAATAGAAGCAGTCCCAATTTGGTATTTCTCTCTTCACCCATTTAAGGAAACTTTTTCTGGGACCAGGACTGTTTCCTGTACGGCTGTGAACCTTACAACCTGAAACCATGCACTTGTGTCCCATCACAGGTATAAAATGCAAGTTTTGGTCTTTCTTTACCACACTTGGGATAAGATTTGAATAAGTGGAAATGGGGAGGTGTATTTCTGGATAGAAAGCACCCATGTACTGAGAGGGAATGCATCTGCTATTGCCTCCTCTCCTTGATGCACCAGGCAAGGACGACTAGGGACTACATAATTCTGAGTAGCAAAGAGTGTAACCTCCAGGCTGCCTCACCTCTGGACACCATGAACAGGAATCACCTAGACTAGAAAAAAAAAAGGCATCTCCTTAAAGTGTCCCGCTGAATAAGTGTGTCTTGGTCTACAGCCCGATGCAGGAAAAGCAATACTTCTTCACAAAGATGATATAACTCTTTGAAGGCCATCATTACGCCGAGGTGTTAACAGTGTAAATAAATTCTCCTTTTTATACCTTTTTATGTTGGCCTTTGTGATTTTGTATATTGTTCAAGTTTGCTGGACTTCATGGTGTTTGATTGGTTATATAACCTTGCATTAACCTTGTTTGTTTTATATAACACAATGGTCTGTCAATTTCACCAGATGCAGAAAAGGTTTCAGAAACCACTGCTTCTCTAAGGCTTTCAGGGCAAAAGGAACTTGTTCTGTGCTCTAAGTGTTTGACACGTAGCACAAAGGAGAATACATTCTATGTAGTGTGGGAAACCAGCTTATCTCTTCATCCCATAAACAGCACATCAAGAAATGAAACGGGTCAGGTTGCATGATAGGAAGATCTATTAGACTGTCGGGAACTGTCCAGCAATCCAAGGCCAAGTGAATAGGGTCTGGCAACAACAGCAAGTCCCTTGAGTTTATGATGGCTGCACAGCCCTTGACATCTAATCATACCTCTCAACCTCTTAAAGCAAGAAACCTGGACAAAGCCATTAAAGGCCCAGACATAGGGGAAAATTATTAAATATTGCTCTTACAAACTTATAAGTTGACAGAATAATAGATTTTGCATTAGCATGAATTTTCTGAAGGGTAAGAAGTCTGAAACTCATATGTATTGTCATTTTCTAACTTCAGTCAATGCTTTGCCAAAAATTTGCATGAAAACCACAATTTTATGAAAAACGATCAAAAATATGAGGCAAAAATCTTGACATTCTGTGAAAATCTGTACAGTTGAGAGGTATGCATCTAATACAACTGCAACATCAACATCCTCAGGCGTGCAAATGGCACCATGAAGATTATGGCCACAAGCAAGTTTAGATACCATAACAGACTAAGCCCAGAAACCCCACTGAATCCTCACTCAGGAAGCTAACAGCACGACTTACCGAGTCTTCTGTTAGGCAAGAACAATCACCACTGGAGTATGTTTAACTCTCTCACAAGTCAATTGTTCAAAAATGATTTCCTCTGAAGCATGCAGAGAGGTTTTCTCCAATTTTTGGTCAGCACTAGAGAAAGCATCCGCCAAAGAACCCAAAACACACACATCTCTAAGTAATAAAGCGAGGACAAAACACGGGCCCTACAGTGGCAAATCCTTCCTTGTTTCTGAAAAGGATGTGCCATTTGCAGTGCCAATAAATGGCACTCTCAAATGTCCACGTCACTGCCTCACAAATACTTTGTGAAGAGAGCTTCCTGAGAAAAGACTCTAATCTCACAAGGTAAGGCTTTACCATATATGTGGTATGTAGGCAACAGGCAATGCAACACCAGCCACCTGGACAGAGTTCATTTAAACATAAAATGAGTCTTTGATGCCTGCTTGGAATGAAGTACACAAACTGCAAGTTTGCCTGAAATCCTTTGTTTTGGCTAAATAAAATTTTAGCTGCCTATACACAAATAAGTGCATCTTTTATACCATGTTCTGTGAATCTGGAAAGGCAGTTGAAGCCGAATGGCCTGAGTGAGTGCCATCTCCTAGACAACTTTCAGAAAGAAAGAACTGATCCACTGGGAGGGAATCATCCTTTGTGAAATGTGTTCTGTACACAATGCTTCGTAATTCTAAGATCCTTGTATCTAAGGTAGTGGCTGCCAAAACATGGTTTTGCAAGAAAGAACTTTCATAGGGGCTAAGGTTGTAGGTTCAACAGCAGCAATTAAAGTTCAAAAGAGGCAACAAGGGCTAAAATGGTGACCTCAAGTGCAGTATCCCCTTTCAGTAACTGCTTTACTGAGGGCACAAGATGCCAATGGTAGTCATAAGGGCAAGCAAGTGAAAAAGCCTGACAGGTGTTACTACAAATGATGCACAAGGAAGGCCCTGTGTAATAAATGTTTATAGGTGTGTACTAGGCTAATGGCCCTGGAGACTTTACAAGCCTAGCCCACAGAAGTGCCCTGGCATTGTGCCGCCTGTTAGTTCCCAGTGTCTCTATCAAGTAGAGCCACTGGAGTGATCCCTAGAGTGAACTTTCTACTTCCCATCCACTCAGCAAGATTTCTCTTGAATAGGGCCAAGTAAGATGCTCTGCTTGACATGTATGACAAGTCTATTCCAGAGCATGGGCAGTCTCTGGTTTATGAACCTGCCCCTCCAGTTGATTGTGGTAATGAGGTTGAGGTCTCTGAAGCGTGTGGTACAGAGGGATTAGGATTTCTTTAGATGTAGCATTTCTAGCAGAGGTGGGTCAGACATTGCTTTGTAAGTCAAGCAGAGATCGCCTCTTACTAGACGATATGAGACGGAGAATAGCTGGAGTTTTTTTGAGTCTGTCCATGTAGTACATGTGTTTAAGGCCTAAGATCCTCTTTCGTGAGGTACTTTCGTGGCCTTTCCAACTGTTGCATGTGCCTACTGAGGTACATGCCAAATGAATTATACTCTGTGTTTGGCCTAATGAGGTAAGAGAGAGAGATGCTGACCTTTTTCTTCCTGGATGCAAAACCCTTAGTAATATGTGCCACATAGGATTTTCTGACCACAGTGGCAATGTGGTGGTCAAAGGAGAGGTTGCCGTCAACCTGTGTCCCCAGCTCTATTATAACAAGTGGTAAAACAGGCATTGCTAAACTGAAAATTCTTGTACGAGTGCCATTAGTTTTGCATTAAAATTAAGAAACGGTGGACTCTGCTAGGCAATATCATTTAGTGTCAAGTTTTCTTTTCTCCTTAATGATCCTTAGAAGGTAAAGATTTTCAGCGAGTGAGCAATATTCTAGGTAAGAAGTCTTATGCACTGAAGTTCAGGTGTACTGGGTTCCTTTATCAATGTGACATAAGGCTACATAAAGTTTGGGAAAAGCCCTGGATCTCCTGCTCTATTCCACGAGTGCAGAAAGTCAGTGATACCTTGGCCAGAGGGTACAAAAACCCTCCTCAGCATCCTAGGTATCAAGAATAGGTGACAGAAGGCATACAGAATTAAGTACAGTTGTGTACACTTACCATAAATGTAGATGTTAGAGTGTATTCACTGTTGCAGTCATTACACTTGGGTTATCTGCTTGAAGGTAGCCCTCAGTCGGCCTGATTATCAAAGTCTTGGGTCCTGCGTAGGTTGCTGTCTCAACTTCCATGACGTCAGGTAGTCAGAGGTATAAAGCATGCAGCCGATGCCATTACATCAGTTTTTCTTGCCCCAGATGTCAGGTGCCCCCATAATGGGAAGCAATTATATACAAGGTTACACCTCCAACAAAAAGCAAATACACCAGAGGTATAGTCAATACAAGTCAGGGGGCTGGAGGGAGGGTAACCAGGACTGCAACAGTGAATACACTCGAACATCTACATTTATGCTAAGTGTACACAACTGTACTATGTTCTTCGTGTTTCATTGTTGCAGTCATTACATTTGAGTAGATTCCCAAAGCTAAGGAAGGGAAGAGGCAATTAGATAGCATTAGGACCAGCTATAAGGCCCTGCAAGACTGCAGTGGCAAAACCAGCTCTACATTTTGAAAAAATTGGCAAGTGGTAATGCTTGTTGACGGTATGTACAGAACTCCGGGTAGCAGCTTCCAGGATGTCCCTGGTAGGACACCTCTGAGAAAGGCTGCAGAGGTGGATGCAGCCCTGGTGGAATGTGGTCTTATCCCCTGTGGTGTAGGTATTCCATGGTGCTTATAGCAGAAATTAATGCAGTGGCCTATCCACGTAGAAATTTTTGCTTTGAAATGGCCTTCCCCTCTGCCCCTGCAGCAAATGCAAGCAGCAGCTGATCAGATTTCCCGAGAGGCTTAGTCCTGTCCAAGTAAAATCTAAGTTGTGTGTGCACGTCCAAGGATTGCAGTATTCATTCTCCTTTGTTCTGGGGGTTAGAAAAGAAGGTTGGCAGATGAATGGACTGATTAAAGGCCACACTGGATACCACCTTGGGCATAAAGAAGGGACTGGTCTTGAGGGATACCCTGTCCGCATAAAAGATGATGAAAGGCAGCACAGCCATGAGGGCCTGTAATTCAGACACCTTTCTTGCTGAAGTGATGGCTAGAAGGAAGGCTGTTTTCCAAGAAAGGAATTTCAAACTCTGCATTTGCAGCTGGCTCAAAGGGAGGTAGAGTGAGCTTTTCCAATACAAAATTAAGGTCCCAGGTTGGAGTGGGGGCTCTCCTGGGTGGTCTTAAGATTTTGGCCCCTCTGAGGAATTGCTTCAGCAGTGGATGAGAGAAGAGGGGTGGCTCTGTATTATAATGAGCTGAAATGGCCGAGGCATGAATTTTGATGGAAGAAAAGGAAAGGCCCTTGTGAAGCATCTCAGTTAAATATTGAAGAAAATGCAGTAAATTGGGCACTGTTGTGTCCATCCCCTGAGTTTGGCTCCAGGAACAGAATCTTTTCCATTTTTCAGCATAGGATTTTCTAAGTACTAGGCCTCCTAGCCTCCAGAATGATGGCCATCACTTACTTACTGAGGGATGGTAACGGAGAGATCATGTAGTTAGCCAGGCTGCAAGATTCAGGGTTTGAAACTGTGGATGCTGGGACAGCAGGGCAGGTGTCTGAGGCAGGTGCCATGGTTCCAGAAGTGACACACTGCACAGGAAAGGGTACCAGTGTTGTTGTGGCCAGTTTGCTGCAATAAGTATTGTCCTTGGCTTGTCCTGTTTGATCTTTAGTAGCACTTTGGAGAGGAGAGGCAGAGGGGGAAAGGCATAAACCGATAGGTTTTTCCAGGTGAAGGACAGGGCCATCCACTTTCCAAGGCTTTCGACACCATCCCCCATTCTGGAATTATAGCTAAACTCACTAAACTAGGTATAAATCCCTATGTCACAAGATGGGTTGCCAACTGGCTCACTGACGGAACCCACACTGTAAAAGTTGCAGACTCCAAATCTGACCTGAAGGCAGTGACAAGTGGAGTGCCACAGGGCTCCGTCTTGGGACCTCTCCTGTTTGGTATCTACTTCTCTGAAGTACAGGCTAACACAGAAGGCCTCTGGCTGACTAAGTTCGCAGATGAACTGCAAACTAGGAGCCATAGTCAAGTCCACAGTGTCATCCCCTTTGGTAAAAACTCTGCACCCATGAACTACCACATAGGCAGCAATCTACTTAACACCAAATGCGTGATGAGACCTTGGGACCCAGAGGGACAGTAGTCTCACTTTTCACAGTCACATCGCCACAGTAGTCAGGAAGTCCTTCTACGTGGCACACCTCATCATAAAAGGGTTCTCATCCAGGAAAAAAAGAGGTCATTGTTCCCAACCACTCCTCACTCAGACCCATTATAGAGTACAACGCCCCTTTTGGAATGTACCTCACAAGACATCTGCAGCAGCTGGAAAGGCCACAGAAGTACCTCACAAAGAGGATTACTGGCCTTAAACAAATGCCCTACACCGACAGCCTCAAAAAACTCCAGCTTTACTCCGTAGCATATCGCCTACTCTGAGGTGATCTCTGCCTAGAATACAAATCTATGTCAAACCCAGAGTTGTTGGACATGCTACACCTAAAGAAATCCCAATCCCTCCGAGCTACACGCTCTACGGACCTAAACCTTGTCACCACAATAAAAAGGGCACGCTGGAGGGATAGATTCCTGTCCCAGAGACTTCCTATACTCTGGAACAAGCTACCCATCTATGTCAAGCAAAGTTCTTCATTAGCACTCAAGAAAAATCTTGAGTGGATGGGAAATAGGAAATACACCCCAGGGATCACTTCTGTGACTGCTAGACAGTGGCACAGGAAAATAACTTTCTTGGGTGGCGTAAGCTATGGTACCTTGCTGGCTAGGCTTACGCAAGAAAAAAAGAAAAAGAAATAAGAAATAAGCTTGTCTAGAGAGAGTCCTTGTGAAGAATTTGACTAATTGTTAGTTCTGAGGGGAGGCAAACAGGTCCATCTCTGGGCTCCTCCATTTGTTTCTCAAAATGTTGAGTATCTTTGGTTCCAGTGTCCATTTGTGTGGGTCCATGAGATTTCTGCTTAGGTCATCTGCCAGTGTATTTAGCTTTCCTGGCAGGAACTGAGCTTGTAGATGCACTTGGTAGCTCAAGGCTGTGTTCCACAGAGCCACGGCTAGTCTGCAGAGAGGGTATGATTGGGTTCCTCCCTGCTTATGTACCACATAACAGTGGTGTTATCCATCTTTACCAATAACTGTCCTGGAAGAATGTGGTCCTTGAAGGCTGTCAGAGCATTCTGTATAGCGAACATTTCTTTTTGATTGATATGCAGGTGCATTTGACTTGGGTTCCATTTGCCCTGAATGCACTGCCCTGCCAAGTGAACCCCCTCATGCATAGTATGATCCGTCTGTTAGGGTTTGGGCGGCCAGAGGTAGAGTGAATGGCAGTCCCTTGCTGTGGTGTCAGGCCTCTGCCCACCAAAGGAACTTTGTCTTTAAGCAAGGAATGATAGGAATCACTGACTCTAGGTCCTGAGAATGTTGACACCATAGGCTTTTTAGATACCATTGTAGTGTCTTCATATGCAGTCTTGCATATGGAATTAGTAAAATGCAAGAGGCCACGAACCCCAAGGCTTGCAGTTATTTTTCTTGCAGATAGCTGGGTCTTTGTGGCCAGTAGTTTGAAGTAGGCTGTCAAATGAACTTGTTTCTCTGGCGTGAGGCAGGCCAGCTGGGGAGTTGTATTCAAGCGTGCTCCCAAAAATACAATTTGTTGGCAGGTTATTAGATGTGATTTCATTTCGTTTATGGTGTAACCCAGAGAAGTTAGTAATTTCTTTACAAATGCCTGATGATTTAATAGTATGTCCTGGCTTTCTGCCTGAATTAGACAATCATTCGGGTATGGGTATACTGGAATATTTCTTTGCCTGCAAAATGCAATGACTGGAGTTAGGCACTTTGTGAATACCCTGGGCGCTGTAGATAAGGCAGAAAAGACCAATTTCTTAGAAGGCCAGTGGCCTACTAAATCCGGGAGGCTGTACTTGCAGGAAATCTTTAACAGTCTGTATAGATTTAGCTGTTTCCTCAGTGTTTTTAAGTACTTTCCTCCATCTTTTTAAGTACTTTGTCTGCTTTGTTGCCAAACAGGTGGTCTTGGTTTAAGGGAGCATCCAGTAATTCAGCTTTAACATGACCTGACAAAGATTGCTCCTTAAGCAAAGCATGCCTTTCTCAGTACAGACCCAGTGACAGCAGCCCTGCAAAATACCTCTAATGAATCAAAACTACATTGCAAAGTATGTTTTCCCACTTGTTCAGCAGAATGCATTAAATCATGTAATTCTTTACTTTCAGCACAGTCAGGAATCAACATCATTTTCTGTTTGAGCAATCCAATAATATGCTGCTGATACTTTAACATCTGAAACTGGCAGTTTAAGGTCCTAATGGCCAAAGTTGCAGAAGTGTATACCTTCTTACCCATCTGTCCAGGACCCTGGAATCTCTATCAGAGGGGGTAGGGTTTTTGGCCATAGTAGCCTTAATGCTTTTGGGTCCCTGTGAAATGGTCTCGGGATCCACAGTAGGATTCTTAAAGAGGAACTTGTGAGAGTCAGGTACTCTGTAATACTCATCAGGTTTTCTGGGAGCTGGAGGTAAAGTGTCAGGGGCCAGGCTAGATTCCAATCATCTACTATGTCCAATACAGAAGGGATAGCTAAAGGCCTGTGTTGAGGTAGTAGCAAGAATTCCCTAAGCCACTTTTTGGAGTCAGAGTAATCCTAGCTTTCCCAGCGAAAAAGCTCCCTAAGAGTATGCAAAGTTTCACCAAAAGAGAAATCCTCTGGAAGCAGAGGGAATGGAGTCCTCTGCATCAGAATCCTCATAGGTAGACAAGGGCAACTCCTGGTCATCAGAGAAAATGGAAATTTCAGAATCCTGATCAGAAGGAAAATCAGTTCTAGGTCTCCTAGAGGGAGAAGGGTGGCTTCCCCCTGATAAGAGTAATAAGGTCTTCAGCCATTCTTATTTGTTTTTTAGGCATAGGGGCCTGACCATGCGGTCTGGGCGTTGGTTTTCTAGGCGTGGGTCGAGTTTTAGGCCTTGAAGAAGATGGATTTGGTTTAATATGCAAATCAATAGGCCTGAACACACCCTTAGAAGCCGGTGCCTGCACAGCGGTTCTGGACCCATCCAAGGTAGAAACATCCACAGGTTCCACAGTAGAAGCAACATCTCGTGGCATACCGAACTCCGAATGGGTCTCAGTAGAGGCCTGCGAATCAGAAGTACTGGGTATCAGGGGCTACGAAAGCACCCAAATACCAGAGAACTGCAACTAGCTTAGGAGAAGTGTCATCGGCAGCTTTGCACCTATACGGTCTGTCTTTACCTTTGCGCTTTTTCAGAATATCCATAGTCAGGTGGCTTACCGAAGCCATTTCTGGATAATTGAACAGAGTACCAAAATATTTAGATGCAAAAATGAACAGACGATGAATAGTTTGAGGTTTGAATAAGGCACAAAACCGACAGCGAGGTACGTCGTGGTCTGGGCCTAGGCAAGGAATGCAGTACGGATGAAAATCTTTATGAGGTATTTGCTTTCCACAAGAAATTAGAAGTTATGTACCTACCATAACGTTCCATGTTAGTTGTCTTCTCTCGCCTTCTTTCTTGCTGGATGGGTTCGGAGCCGATCCTCGGCTCCGACTCGGCACTTGCTAAGCTTGAGAACTCCTTTTACCAGCTCGAGGCAACCCTATATCCCATGATGCAAGGCGAGACTACCTCAGATCTCGTTTGGTAGCTATAAAACCCTGCTAAATAATACTATTCCCAAAGGAAGAGCAAAGACTAGCCTAGAAGAACTAGGCAAAAAGTTCTTAAGATAGACTCTTTCTACTGAAGACTCAGGAGAGTGAAACCGGAGAAAGAGAAGCCCTTCAAGATCTGTCCAGGCCAGGGGGAAGGAGGGAGGGACGCAAGAAAGAAGGCGAGAGAAGACAACTAACATGGAACGTTATTGGTAGGTACATAACTTCTAAATGTTAAGTTGTCAATCTCGCCTTCACTCTTGCTGGATGGGACCGCGTCCCTAGCACCTGTATCCCGGGTGGCTCAATGGAACAGACTCTTGAGTACTGTGGAACCAAAACTGGCTCTGTCCCTGGAGGCCAAATCTAATTTATAATGAGAGACAAAAGTATGAGGAGTGGCCCAAGTAGCTGCTGCACAAATGGTATCAATGGGTAGCCTATCCTGAAAAGCTGTAGATGTGGACAGGCTCCTGGTTGAATGTGCTTTCGGTTTTGAGGGTAGTTGCTTGCCTCTGAGCGAATACACATAAGAAATGGTGGAAGACAACCATCTGGATAAGGTCACTTTCGACACTGGGAGACCTTTCCTGTTTTCTGCATAGGAAACAAATAATTGATCAGATTTCCTGAATTGTTTAGTTCTATGCAAATAATATCTGAGTTGACGATGGACATCCAAAAAATGAAGTTTTTGTTCAGCTCTGTCGGAATAATTAGGGAAAAAAACTGGTAGATCGATGGATTGATTAATACTAGTCTGAGAAACAACTTTGGGCAGAAAAGATGGGTTAGTTCTCAAGGATACCCTGTCCTTGTGAAAAACTAAGTATGGGGAACGGATGCAGAGAGCTTGAAGTTCAGATACCCTCCTTGCTGAAGTGACAGCCACTAAGAATATTGTTTTCCAGGTCAGCAACTTTAAGGAGCATGAAGCAGACGGTTCAAGGGGTAAAATCAAGGATGCTAACATCAAATTCAGATCCCATTGTGGAGGAGGATGTTTTACTGGAGGCTTTAAGAGAAAAACACCTCTCAGAAAAGCTTTGCATAGTCTATGCGACATTATGTTATGATCTTGCAAGCCAACATGATATTTAGAAATTGCTGCCAGTTGAACTTTAACTGTCGATGAAGAAGATCCTGACTGAAAAACTTCAGCCAGAAAATCTAAAATTGAATGCACCGGTGCAGTAAAAGGATCAATGCTTCTGGAGTTCGTCCATAGGGAAAAACGTCGCCACTTGCTAGCATAAACCGTTCTGGTGGACGACTTTAAGGAAGCTACTAAGATATCTCTGACAGGATCAGAGATCATAGGAAGCCTGGCTAGGGAAGGAAGTGGAGCAACCATGCAGTGAGGTTGAGAGAACGAATGGCCCGGTGCTGTTGACCCGTTTGGTGGATCAGAAGATCCGGAATTGGGTCCAGATGCCAAGGCTGCACCAGGAGATGACGATGTAGGGACGGAAACCAAATTTGTCGAGGCCAGTATGGGGCAATGAGAATCAACTTGGCTCTCAAAACGGTAGCTTTATGAATGATCTGTGGAATTAAGGGGAATGGGGGAAAGGCGTAAAGGCATACAGAAGTGCCCAGGGCCAATCCTGGGTTAGAGAGTCTCTCAGGGGATGGCCTGGTAGGGGAAAGAGGGTGAAGAAGTCCGGGCATTTGCTGTTTTGGGGTGTAGCAAAAAGGTCGCAACAAGGGGTGCCCCACTTCTGAAAAATCTCGTCCACTACCGATTGTTTGAGACCACTCGTGAGGCATGAGAATAGCTCTGCTCAGTCTGTCCGCTAAGAGGTTGGACCTGCCGGGGATGTGCGTTGCTATCAGAAACCGATGAGAGGAGATTGCCCATTGCCAAAGTCTGAGAGCTTCTCGACATAAAGGATAGGACCTGGTCCCGCCCTGTTTGTTGATGTACCAGACTACAGACATGTTGTCCGTTTGAACTGCAATAGTCCCCGAGGGAAGAAAGTCGTTGAGGGCTTGCAACGTTAAAAGCACCGCTCTCATCTCCAGGACATTTATGTGCAGATCGTATTCTGTGGGTTGCCAAGTCCCGTGGACCATCCTGCCCTGATAATGCCCCCCCCACCCGATCAGAGAGGCATCCGAAGTGACTGTGGCAACCGGAGCTGGGGGAACAAATGGTCGGCCCTGATGGAGCAGAGGGGAAGATATCCACCAGGTTAGATGAGTCCTGCACGATTGTGTAACCAAAATTTCGTGCCTCATGGGTAGGTTCTGGAACGACCACTGAGTGAATAACATCCACTGCAGAAGACACATGTGGAAGCGCGCTAATGGTAGAAGTACAATGGCCGCAGCCATAAGACCTAGAACCTTCAGAACCAATCTGGCTCTGACTTTGTTGCTCAGTAATATGATCCGAACGTATTTTTGGATGTCCAGAATTCTCTGATTTGGTAGTCTGGCTAACATACTGACGGTGTTTAGTTCTGCGCCTATAAAGGTGATAGATTGGCAAGGCGGCAGAGAAGATTTTTCGAAATTCACTGAGATTCCCAACTTTTTGCAAATCTGCAGAGTGTAGTCTCTGCTTTGAAGAAGCTGATGCTTGGTGGTGGCGGAGAGGAGCCAGTCGTCCAAATAAGGAAACACCTGGAATCCTTGACGTCTCAGATGAGCCGTAACCACTGCCATGCATTTGGCAAACACTCTGGGGGCTGAAGTGAGGCCAAAGGGCAGGGCTCTGAATTGATAATGTCTGGTCCCTAGCCGAAAGCGGAGAAACCTCCTGGAGCGTCTGTGTATCTTTATGTGATAGTACGCGTCCTGAAGGTCTATCGAGCACATCCAGTTGTCCTTGCTCAAAAAGGGCAGAATGGACTGAAGCGTGACCATCCGGAATCTTGCCTTTTTGACAAATCTGTTTAGATTGCTCAGGTCTAAAATTGGTCTCCAATCTCCCGTCCTTTTGGGGACCAAAAAGAATCTTGAGTAGATGCCGGATCCTACTTGGTCTGCTGGAACAGTTTGGACGGCTCTTTTTTCTAGGAGCTTTGAGACCTCCTGTTTTGCCAAATCCCTTTGACCGGGTGTGATGTCTGGAAGGGATTGGTGAGGTACGGATACCTTCGAAGGGATTTTGTAACCCTCGGATATGATCGACTGTACCCACATGTCTTGTGAGAGGAGCCAGGCTAATGGGTACAGTGATATCCTTCCCCCGACTGCCTCCAAGGGTGGACAGTCGGGCAACACCTCAGGGATGCTGAAAGGGTTTGTCAGGAAGAGGCTCCCTGCTACCCTGATTCTGGGGACCCCCCCTGCCTCTAGGGCGGCGTCTATTATTGTTACCCCCTCTGCCTCTGGGGGTAAACTGACCACGTGTGTCCGGCGTAACTCCTTGGGCTTTACGGAACCACATCTTTCCTCCTTTCTGACCTTTGGGATAGGGTCTTGAAGGAGTGGAAAAATGGACTCCTACGGCAGAAAGGGTTTTGCCGTCTTGTTCACACCTGGTCAAGGTTTCCTTCACCTGAGGTCCGAACAAAGCCGAACTGTCAAAGGGGGTATTGGTGAAGGACGCCTTAAAGGGGTCCGCGAAATTACAAAGCCGCATCCAGGCCTGACGCCCAGGTGCCACTCCTGTGCCTGCGGCTCTGCTCGCTCCATCGGCCGCATAGGATATGAGCCGCATGGAGGAGTTGGTTAAAGAATTTAGGATTGCTAGCTGTGAGGCAATCTTGTCTTGAGCCCCAGCAGCTGAAGGATCCTGAACCACTTCACCTAGTTCCTTGAGAATATCTCCCTGAAGTCTGGTGAAATGACAAAGGTAGTTCAGCGAACGCATAGCAAAGGTCGCTGAAGAAAACATCCGCTTGCCATACCTATCCATGGTCCTAGAGTCTTTGTTAGGAGGATGGACAGGCACGGAAGGATCCACAAGTTCCTTCTTGGTGGCTGCCGCCACCACCATACCATCCACAGAGACGCCCTTAGAAAGAAACTGCTTGTCTGAAGGGGCCGTAATAAATTTGGATGGCCTCCTGGGGACAGGTTCCACAGAATCCGGGGCTGCCCACACCTTCCGAGCCACTACCTGCATGAGTGGGTCGAAAGGCGGAGACACCCAGGAGGTGGAGGGTCGGGATCCAAAAGCCTCCAGGTATACAGACTCATCCTCGGAGGGGTCAATGGAAGGCCAGTTCCCCCTCTGTTTGAGGAGTTCCAGGATGTCTGAAAAGGAGACATCCTCAGAGGGGGACCGGGGGGAACCCTCCGACTCATCTAAGTCGGTATCTGATGTTGTAGACTCAGGGGAGTCTGTGTGTTTCCTCTTACACGTCCACTTGCGCTGGGGTTCTCCTGCGGGATCAGGAGAAACATCGGAAGAGGAAGTTATTCCCAATGGGGAAACCTGGGGCGATGGATCCCTGGGCCTGGGAGCAAGAGGCTGGCAAGAGACATCAACAGGCACCGAAGAGGGAGGAGCTAAAGGAATGGACCGTTGACCTGGCTCAGGTGCCAGGACACTCCTCATCACCTCAAAGGCTCCTCTCCCAGGAAGACCAGAATACTCCTGTTCCGAAGAGACAGGAATTCCCGGCTCCACTGAGACAGAAGGCTCCGAGGCCGATGTCGGTGCCGAGCTCACCAAAGCCGAAGCCCCGAGAGGGAGAGCGGGGTCGGACAAGAGTCCGATGCCACTAGCCCCCTCGGAGCCGACAAGGGAAACTCAACGACCGGATCCCTCCAAGGAAGGTCTCATGGAGGAGATCGGAGCCGAAGACGACGGAGCCGAAAGGGGATGTATCGGCTCCGGCACAGACACTGTCACTGTCCCGAAAAGCTCCGGCTCCGAACTCTGGAGGAGAGTCGGAGGAGGAAGTTCAAGGGGAAGAGCAATAGCCGAAGTCTGTTGAGACGGGCTATGGAGCATTTGGGCTAGTGCCTGTGACTTCAACAGCCTGCTTACCACCCTCTCTAAATCGTGGTCTGACAGCCTAGAAGATCTCGAAGATCGGCTCCGATGACTCCGTTCCGATAAAAGAGGAGACCTCGGAGCCGAGCGAATCGACTCCAGAGAAGGGGACCGAGATCTCTTCTTGGACGAAGCCATCGGAGCCGACGTCCTCTCTGTTCCAGATGGAGCCGAAGACTTTTTGGCTCCGATACTGGATAACACCTCGGCACCGGCCGGTGCCGACAAGGCAACTGGAGACTGTGTGTCTGAGCCGGAAGGAACCGACACTACCATCTCAGTGGAAGAAAGATCGGCTCCAGCCGGAGCTGATCTCAACTCCGAAGGAGTCGGAGCCACCAGGGGAAGGCTTAACAACTGTA
Organism: Protopterus annectens; assembly: GCF_019279795.1. Lineage (NCBI taxonomy): Eukaryota > Metazoa > Chordata > Ceratodontiformes > Protopteridae > Protopterus > Protopterus annectens. The sequence continues at coordinate 357,052,535 of NC_056747.1, read as the reverse complement.
GCCTGAACCTTAGGTTGCTTGGAAGGTTTACCCGACCCAGTCTTTGTCGGTGAACCTTCTGGCTTTAATAAGCCACGGAGGATTAATTTGTTCCTCCTCTCCTGCAGGACTCTCTGGCTAAAAGAGTGGCATATAGCACAGGAGTCCTGCAGGTGTAAAGGCCCCAGGCAGTAAACACAAGAAGTGTGACCGTCTGTCAGAGACATCTTCTGACAGCACGAGTCACACTTCTTGAAGCCTGAGACCTTTCCTTCCCTAGACATAGTCTAAGAAAAAAACAATAAAACACACACTCAACAAGTCACACAATTAACCCCAAAACACACACACAAACTGACAGGGATTAAAGAACTGGGAGGCTTAGGCCTAACTGAAAGAAATTTAACTTTTACCCAAAAGGTAGGAATATAGGGTGGGCACTAGTATATTTATACACACTATAATATAAACTAACAAAAAAAAAAAAAAAAAGGGAGGGAAAACCCTAGAATAATCTGTTGAATTAGAAAACTCACCTGAGCTGGCAAGAGAGACCTCTTCGCGAAGCGGCAAACGAGATCTGAGGTAGTCTCGCCTTGCATCATGGGATATAGGGTTGCCTCGAGCTGGTAAAAGGAGTTCTCAAGCTTAGCAAGTGCCGAGTCGGAGCCGATCAACCCATCCAGCAAGAATGAAGGCGAGATTGACAACTTAACATTACAATTGTTAACATTTACTGATATCTGTTTAGAGCAAGAAAAAGGATCCCCAATGGGGTACTTAGCTTAGTTGAAGACTTCAGATCTGAAACTCAAAAACGAAAATTTCAGGAGTCGGCTGACCGGCACTTGCGAACTGCTTCTGCTTCGGGCACCACACAGCAGGAAAGACTGATGTAATGGCATCTGCTGCATGCTTTATACCCCTGATTACCTGACGTCATGGAAGATGAGACAGCAACAGACACAGGACCCAAGACTTTGATAATCAGACCAACTGAGGGCTACCTGCAAGCAGATAACGCAAATGTAATGACTGCAATAGTGAAACGAAGAACATCTTTCTTTCAAAGACAGGAAAAACTTCCACTGTTAAATTTTTTTGCCGCAGTTCCTGAAGCAGATGTTTGGGATACTGTGATGGTTTTGTTTAGAGGTAAAAGTGTCCATTTCTGTAATGCCCTACAGCAAGGTAAGTTTGTGAAAGTCATTTGGATTAAACTTCCAGTTCTGAAAACTGGGTGCAGACCTGAGTAAGAGATCCATCAAAGCAATTGCTGACAGAATGTAACTGATGCTAGATTCCAGGTCATCCACAATTTCCTGCAAAGGGGATAAGAAAATATGCCCCTTGTTTGTCAAAACACATTTCAGTGCCACTGTCTGTGACAAAGATGAGAAAACCTCATTGTAGGATCAGTTTAAATAACAGCAGCATAGAAATGATGGCCAGCATCTTTTTTATACCAATGTGGTGGCCCCCCCTCCCAAACTGTTGGAAGGTTCTAAATCCTTTCAGCATATGTATTTGCATTCCAGACCAGGTTGCAGGTACCAGGGTTCAGTTCCCTTTCCTACACAAATGAAATCCCTGATTTGCTTTCACCTTAGCTGTTAACTAACATAATCCTTTGTGAAAAGGATAAAGGAAATATATTACTCTCCCCAGTGAATTAAGGTGATTATTCCAGACATTTGGGAGTTAACAAAGAAGTTTCCTCGCATATAATCTTTCCATGGGAACAATGAGAATATAATATGGTACATATCCTTCTGCAGTCACAAAAAAAGGCATGGGTCAGCTACAGAAGAGAACAATGAAATTGGATTAGTGAGAGGGACTGCCTGAAACCGAATCTAAGAGAGCCCCTAAAAAGCTCATTTTGCAAAGGGATGAGACTGTTTTTGAGGTACAGATATCCTCCTAACAAAGTAAGCCCGTTTTTTTTTTTCTAGGATTTCATCTGAATTACTCAGTCATACAGATAACAGATGGGGGATGTCATGGACTACAAAGCATAGTCAAAACTGACAAGAAGCACTTTGTTACTTCACTACAAGCAGGCGAAAGTCAGAGGATAAGCAAAAAAAAAAAACACACCCTATTCCTGTCAAAGACCAGAAAAATGTTCTGTATTCCCTGAAGATGGGGATATGTATGTACATTACCTTTCATATCCAGTGTGACTAACACTGCCTAACAAAGAGAAAAAGGGCAACACAGTGGGACAATTCTTTTAAGTTTAGTTCTATCAAGGTTATCTGATCAAGGCATATGGCAGTAAGCATATACTTTGACTAGAGAGAGAGCTTATATACACGAGCTCTACAAGAGAGAGATTGGAGTGGGCTCAAGTGGACATTAGCTGGGTATAACAGCCCTGTTTCTTATGCTTAGTCAAACACACTGCTTGTGCTGTGCTGATGAGGTTATAAGATCAAAACATGCATATCCACAGCTAGTGGGGTTTGGTTTTATTGGCCTGAAATTGTCCATTAAAATGGCGAAACAAGTCATGGGCATTCAGAATCGCCAATTAACTGAAACATCTGGTGTTCATAAGGGTCATTTACATATGTCCCATGTGCCTCTGATTCAAGAGGTTTGATAGGTCACTCATTGAAGTTCCAGCTTGGCTGGAGTTTATTTAGTTTTTAGTGTATTACATAATGTAAAAAAAAAAAAAAATCTGATTTAATGGTCAAACAGCTTTGCCTTTTTCTTCAGTATTTCCTGCAGAAAAGACCACAAAATTATTTATCCAAGGGCACATTTAAAAGTGCCCTTTGTCTTCAGGCAAGGGATGAATCCTTAGCCAGAGATGCTGTCAGGTAACTGAGCCAGAGGCAGCTGCTCTGGCACAAGCATCAGTCATTCAGCAGCTGCACTTGATACAGCACCCATTTACTTTTGAAGAAGGCTGCACAAGTCTGAAAAGGAACTGCTCAACAGCTCTGTCCAATACCTTAACAGACATACCCTCAATGTTTCACAATGCCTCCTAGACAGTGCAACATGTTTGTTTATAATCAACTGCTCTGATGCCTACCAAGAGAGGCAGAATTCCTTTCCAGATCTAGCCATGTATGGCCTTTGTTTCTCATATTATTTAACAGATACCTCTGGCTGCATCCAAAAAAAAAATCTGATCAAGACCAGACCATCAAGTTTTTTATAAAAATGTTTAAAATTTTTCTCAGGTACTAGAGGCTGGGAATAAAATTTTATAATGTGGAGCTCTTAAAGGTGTCTTTAAAAATCTATACAACTAAAAGAATAATGTCTTACTGGATTCTATTAACACCCAATAAAACCAAGTAGAGCTTAAGGGAGACCGTGATTCTTCATACCCTATTTAAAGTGCTCTGTCATTAAACAAAGTTTTCCTAAAGGATAAATCCTGGGGGGGGGGGGCCTGAAGAAGCACATTCTTTATCAAAAGAACTGTAAACAGTAAGCGAATACATTTTGTTGCAGCAGGCCGTATTATCCACCTTGCCTACTTCAGTGATGGACAATAGCTCAAGGGATTTTTTCCCCCCTACTTTCCTGCCAGGCAGTGGAGAGGAAGCAGGGATCTTTCAACAATGCCACTTACCCTTTTGTAAAGCACATATACTCAAAAAATGGAGGTGGTTGAGACAGTCATCAGTGGGGCAGATTTATTTACATGCATCGAGCCAAACAAGAGAACTCAAGCAGCTTATCCTGTTTAGGTGCAGCTTTAAGCAACAGCTTTCCCTTTTTGTGTGTGTTGGAATAGCTAGCAAGGGAGTTTGGTTTCCTGTAACACAAGTATGTTGGCCATCTACAGCTGTATGAGAAGCAGTACTCAGCTGTGACACAGCACTAATTTCTTTAGAGGCCAGGTGCAACTAAAATACCTCTATTCCACTGTCGGACTCAAAAAAAAAAAAAAAAAAAAAAAAAAACAGTTATCACTATTTGGAAACACCAAAAGGGGAAAACAAGACAACAAAGGGGGTCAAAAAATCTGTGCTTTCTAGAGCTGTTAACCTCAAGCCCCAGTAGTATCGAGGAGTTATTGCTCACTGTGTGATGAAGCTACACATACTAGCCTTCAGCCCATTTTCTTAAGACACCAAAATAATGCTCACAGACGTTGAATATGGTTCTTCATTTAACTGTTGGGCAGTCACCACTTGTCTTAAAGGATAAGCTTTTTGCTTTCTAGAACATGTAGACTGCACTCCTAGGAAAAAGCATAAGGATAAGACCCTACCCACTTGCAGGGAAAGATGAGGATGGTCAGGGACTCACCAGTGTGAATGAAAGCCTGCTTCCCATTACAGACTCATCTCATCTAATGGGAAAAGAGTAGTTGTGTAAAATCTTACCATAACCAAAGATGTCCTTATATTCCATGTTGCAGTATTCTTAGTGTGGCCTCAGGCGACCTGAACATCAGCTCCTATACATAAACTTAAGCCTGGCTGCTGTAGAGGCATGGGGACGTCACATGTAAGGCCATAAACCAGGGACCTTAAACGTGACATTTGCAGGCACAGATCTCAGAACCTGAATGCCCAGTCGGACAATCCAGTAGAGAGCCAAATGATGTCAACAAGAGGTGCAAAGTACCACTTTCTGGCTAGTCTGACCATAGTCTAAGGGGGTGCCCCAAGGTGCCCTTTAGACAGGTCAATAGGAAAAAGTGGAATAGGTGGGGGGGGGGGGATACCACAACATGGAAGAGGACATCTATGGTTACGGTAAGATTTTACACAACTATTCTGTGTCTTTCTACTCCTATCTTCATAGGTAGGTACTAGGCTATTGGCCCTAGGGCCTATATAAGCCTAGCCAAAGGTACCCTGGCTTTCGCCACCCAAAAAAATTATTTTCCTGTGCCACTGTCGAGCAGAGCCACAGAAGTGATCCCCGGGGTGAATTTCCTATCTCCTATCTAATCATCAAGATTTTTCTTGAACAACGCTAATGAGGAGCTTTGCAGTATTCTTAGTGTGAGAGATTGTCACAGCTTAGAGGAAAGGGTGGAGGTAGAGGTAGCCGATTTCAGAAAGCCCTGCAGGACTGCCCTAGCAAACCCTGCCCTGGCTCTGGAGACGTGGTCCAATTTGTAGCGTCTGGTGAAAGTGTGTATGGTGGACCAGGTGGCTGCTTCCAGAAGGGAGGCAGTGTCCAGGCCTTAGAGGAATGCTTTGGAGGACACCATGGCCCTGGTAGAATAAGCTCTTACTCCCTGGAGTAGGTCCTTGTATGGTGAGAGTAGCAGAAAGCACACAATTTTTCTGATATAGCAGGAAATGGTTTGGAGATGGTTTGGAGATTGCCTTGCCCATGACATTCGGGTGGAAGGATACAAAGAGTTGGTTGGATTTACTGATGGACTTCACTTGGTATAGTCTAAATAAAACCTTAGTTGTCTGTGCACATCCAGGGAATGGAGTATCCTCCCTCTGTCATTAGTGGGAGAGGGTAAGAAGGTGGGCAGGTGAATGGATTGGTTTAAGGACATTTCGTTGACCACCTTTGGCATGAAGGAAGGGTTAGTACGCAGGGTCACCCTACCCTTGTGAAAGGTAGTGTAGGATGAGCCAGCCATGAGAGCTTGTAACCAACACCCTTCTAGCAGGAGGTAAGGGTCACCAGCAGTACTGTCTTCCATGTGCACATTTTAAGTGCTGCAGCACTGGCTGGTTCAAATGGAGGCGGTGCAAGTTTTTCCAGGATGAAGTTTAGGTCCCAAGGAGGTGGGATGGGTTTTCTTGGTGGTCTGATGTGCAAGACCTCTTTCAGGAATAATTTAACATCTAGCCTGGCTAGTTGAGGGTGCTCTAGTGGTAAGCAGGCAGAGATTGTAGATGGGTGGACTTTTAATGCAGAGTATGAAAGGCCAGCCTTGATAAGTTCACACACATAAGTAACAGCAAGAGGGGTATCCGCTTGAAAGGGATCCCTGTGCCAATGCAGACACCACTTAGAGAACCTTTCCCATTTTCACATGTAGGATCTCCTTATAGTAGGATTCCGGGACTAAAAGCATGTCCTCAGAGTAATGGTGTCTGGAAGGTATTAAAAGATTATCACCCAGAGTGTTAGACCCAACATCTGTAGGTGAGTGAATGAGATCCCATCTGTTATGTGAATAGATCCACCTTGTGGGGTAACTTGTGGCGACTGCCCTTGGCTAGTGAGAGTAGAAGGGGGAAGCAGTGCTGCCTTGGCCAGTAGGGAGTCACCAGCAGGATTTTGTGTTTGTCCTTCCTGATCTTCAAGAGGACTTTTTGAATGAGAGGGAAGAGTGGAAATGCATACAGAAACCGTTCCTTCCATGGAATGCTGAAGGCATCTACCCTCCAGGCAAGTGGAGAGTGATCCTTGGTGCAGAATTTCTTCAATTGTCTGTTCTGGGGGGGGGGCAAACAAATCTGCCTGAGGTATGCCCCACCGGTCTACAATGTCTAGAAAAAAGTCCCTGTTTAGCATCCACTCGTGCTGTAGAGAGATGTTCTGCTGAGAATATAAGCTCGTTGGTTGCCCTGGGAAGGAATGTATGTTGTCTGCAGGGATATGTTGTTTCTGAAGGCAAAGTCCCAAATTTGGATTGTTATCCGGCAAAGAAGGTAGGACTTGGTCCCTCCTTGTTTGTTTGGGTATCACATAACTGTGGTATTGTCTGTGAAGATTTGAAGGGGGCCTGGTTGCAGGATTGGGAGAAAGGCTTTCAAGGCCAGGATGACTGCTGTCATTTCCCTCACATTGATGCGTTTCTTTTGGAGGGTAGGATACCAGGTCTCCTGTACCATGAAGCCCTTCACAGTAGCCCCCCCCCCCACCCTAGGTCTGATGCATCTGTATGCATGTACTGGGTTGGGGTGGGGGATGGGGGTTGAAGTGGAAGGCTTGTGTTCATTAGTATTTGTTGAATCCACCACCTTAGTTCTGCTTTGAGGCAGGGAAAGAGTTCAATCTGAAACACTAGAGTGTGATCGTGTTGGGACCACATATTCAATTACCACTGCAGTTTTCACACATGCATTCTGGCCAAAGGCAACATGGGGATGGTGGCTGCCAATAGCCACAGGACCCACAAGAATTGTATTGCAGATATCCGTTTTACCTCCATTAGGTTTTGGAAGTGGGTAGAGAGGGAGAGAACTTTGTCCTGAGGGAGGAATGCCTGCATCAGGTCTGTTCTGATCCTGCAGCCCAGAAAGATTTCGTCCTGCTGAGGAGTTAGGGATGATTTTTGGGATGTTGAGGGTAAACCCAGGCTCTTAAGCATGGAAATGGTGAACCGCAGATGGTTTTGTAGGGTGTCCTCTCTTTCTGCTAGAATGAGGATGTCATCTAGGTAGGGATAAATTTGAACACCTTTGGTTCTGCAAAAGGCTATAGCTGAAGCTAGGCATTTTGTGAATACCCTGGGTGCAGTACATAAACCAATGAAAGTGTGAACAGGACCCAGTGAAATGCAAATATATTCTGTGGGAGGGTTTTATGGGGATAGGGAGGTAGGCCTCCTTCAGATTAAGTGTGGCTATAAAGGCCTGTGCTGGCAACAGTGGAAGAAGGGTTTTGTAAGGATAACATTCTGAATGATGGAACTTTTGGGAACAGGTTTAGAAAGGACAGATACAGTATTGGCCTCCAAGGGCCATCTTTTTTGGGGACCAGAAATCTTGAGTAAAAGCCTTTTCCATCCTGTCCTGGAGTGACAGGTTCTATAGTTCCTAGGTTCAGAAGGTCCTCTAGGACCCGAGGAATATGGTGTAGTTTATTTTTTTTTGGGGGGGGGGGTGTAATATCCCTTATAAAAGGCTTTTCCTTCCAAGAGAGGAAATATCCCTCTTGTATTAATGCCAGCACCCAGCGGTCTGAGGTGATGGCTCTCCAAAGAAGGAGGCAGTGGGGGTGAGAAGCTGACAAGGGGAGGTGGGGAAGTCAGTCACACATTGTTGGAGCCATTTCTGTCATGAAAGGGCCGTCTTGGAATAGGCTGTGAGGCTGCTGGTCTAGAGGTGGTCTGCCTCGTGGTTCCTCTCCTATGCCTGGAAGAGGATGGGGTAGCAGAGGACAATATCCTCCTGACAAAGGTAGTCTTAGCAGGGTAAGTTCTGTAACATTTAGGAATGGGTGACACCAGCAGGTGCTTGATGTCTTGAAACTCTTTCTCCTGATGGTTTTTAAAGAGATCTGCAAACTGTTTACCAAACAGGAGGTTATGGTCTAGAGGGGCAGCCAGGATTTTTGACTTGAAATCCTCTGGTAGGGATTGAAAGCATTGCCAAGATTATCTGCAGAGTACTGATGCAGAAGTTGCGGACCTTTCAGAGGCCTCTGCTGCATCACAACTGCATCTAATAGAATGTCTGGCCACTTGATAAGCCAGAGACAGTTTTGAGGCTACCTTCGTCTTGCTAGGGCAGTCAGATGTGGAGGACAGGGGAGTAGAAGCTTGGGATATAAGGTCCAAAGCATTTTTTTATCATATGGGTTTGGTAGCCAATCGTACTGAAGGCTAGGGTGGAAAAGGTTTAAACTTTCTTGCCTATCCTGTCCATGTTTTTACTTACTATCTTTGTCAGTAGGCAAAAGAGATTATGAAAGAATCGGCCTTGACTGCTTGTCAGGGGATACAGCAATCACTGCCGGGTCTGCCAGGGGTGGCATTATCAGGATTTTTTGTTCACACGGGACTTTATAGAAATGGTCAGGTCTCTTAGGGGCAGGAGGTTGTGAGTCTGGATTTTTAGATGCTGAATAGGATGCATCAAGGTAGGCAGGAATAACTGGAGGGATGGCTAAAGGGGAGGGAGATTCCACTTGAAGTAACTCAAAGTATCACTTTTGATTTTTAGTCATTTGGGAAGCGTCCCATTTAAAGTATTCTTTCATCTTTATGATTGTTTCCCCAAAGGTGATATCCTCTGGTTGGGAGTCCCCTTCAATGGATTCATCAAGGGAATAATATTCTAGTGGAGAGGCAATTTGAGAGGAATAGAAAATGGATTCATCTGAAGATGAATAGTAAGCCTCTTGTTGTTCTTCCCTTTCATGAGCACTGGGAAGGGGCAGAGAAGCAGCTGAGGCAGGCCTAGGACTGAGAACCAGAATAGCGGAGGGGGGAAGAGGCCATGGGCCTAAGGGCCATGAAGGCCTGCATCAAGGAGTTGAAGGATTGCCAGTCTGGAAACTCCTTCTGTGGATGGAGGCAGGTGTTTAGTTTTCTGCTTCCTATTCAAAGTAGTAGTCTTAGGAGAAAGCCTTGGTTCAGGGGCCTGGACAGGAGTAGGGGTTTCAGGTAATAGTCTCCTGATCGGTCGTCCAGCATTATCGGATTCCCCCTCGAAATCGGTAGGGACTGACATTAGAGCCACCTCCATGGACATGCTCGCCAATACATCTGAAGCGGCTTCCTTGAGGGGAGTTGCTGAAGCAGATGGCTCTAACGGACATCCCTCAACTCCTAAATTGGAAGCTGGTGGCACGTCTGATGGTGGTGAGGCAGAAGTACTAGGCCTTGGAACCTTGGCCTTTTTCCACGGTGGTTCTGCTGGGGCGCCCCACTCAGGATCCATCCTGAGCGCTACCTTTTTGAGCCTCTGGTTTTCTAAATACAGACTTAGGGCGGCCAGATGAATTTGGAGGGTCTTGGTTACAAATGAATGGCAAATAGGGCAAAAGGTATGGTTGTGTTCTTGGCCTAGGCAGAAAATGCAATGGTTGCGCATATCCTTATGTGGAATCTGGTGCCCGCATTGGCATTTACCCTTCTTAGTGGACATCAGCTAATGGTTGGGTACAGCAAACCAAGCTCAAGCAAAAATTAAACAAAATCCCCAACGGGATACTTAAGCTTTAGACGTCTTCAAAATAGAGGAGCGAAGCAATCAATGCGACGGCTGACTGTGGCTGAAACGTTGAGGTCTGTACGTGCAAACGTCACATTTAAGGACCCTGGTTTATGGCCCTACATGTGATGTCCCAAGCACCGACAGCAGCCAGGCTTAAGCTTTTGTAAAAGGAGCAGTTGCCTGTGGCGGGGAATCCCACACTAAGAATACTGCAACATAGGAATAGAAAGACATCAAATCAAACTATTGGCTCCCACCAATCAATAAATTAATGAGACAAAAGGCACTCACCATGGTCAGCCTCTCACCCTAGAGAAGCAAATTAATCACACAGGAGACAGGTGTCAGAACAGGGACATTATAATGGTCAGTTGTTTCTCAAAAAAAAAAATAAATAAATCAATGAAGATTCTTCTGTGATAACTGTCAGCCAGCCACAAGCAGAATTTAGCAGACGTTCCTGTGAAAGGTCAGCTACATCTAACATGCCAGTACAACATTACAAAAACAAAGAAATTTTGAAAGGCATACTTGCAATACATTTGAATGCCATCTGGGCAACATCAAAAGAATGACTAACATACTTGCGCTGGAAGACAGAAATAAAGATGGCACGGATACCCCCCCTTTATTTATAGTATCTTATCTGTCTGCCACGTAAGCAAAGGCGTCTCCGAAGGGAATTCTGAAGGCTCTAAAGTCAGGCTAGATAACAAAACACCACACTGTGGTGCAATTCCCAAACATCTTGTCTTTTACTGCAAATGTGTTTTTTATGATGAAGACCTCCTGGGTGGATTTCATGCGCCAAAAGGTGTCCATGAATTTCACTGACACCACCCAGGATCCTTGTGAAAATAACTTGACAGCTCCTGCAGTGTGAATATCTGGAACTTCCGCACTTTTACATCAACTACTCCAACAGCCTTGATGGAAATTCCAGCAGGAGTGGAGATTTAATGCCAAAATGGACCGATTTGCCAGGAGACGCATTTTTAGGGAAGGATCAATTAGCTCCAGGAAAATGAAAATGCCAAACCACATGCTCTCTGTGATTGTTTACCAGGCTGGAATTAATTTGAAGACCCCCCCCCCCCCACAGACAGCCCAAGAAGATATTATGGACTGTGGTGGGTTGCAAGAAGATTCATTAATCTGGGTAACTTTTCATGCACAGGATGAGACAGCCCTTTGGAAAGTTTAAGTGCTTTACTAGATGCTGGGGAAACCTTGTTCTTTTGGGAGTAGCAAAAGAAGCAGAAGATGTGAGATAACATTGCTTCTCCTCAGAGGGGGGATCCTAACTCCTATCCGAGAGATCATCAACCAAGTGCTCATCATGATGTCTGAAAAGCACTTCCCCCAAAACATGGGTATCCAAACTGCTGCTCCACAGCTGCTCTTTAAAGAGAAAAGACCTGTCACACTATCTTGTAGAGGTGTGCACCAGCTCAGGAAGCCTAGGAGCATAAACGCAATCAAAATTACAAGAAAAATACAGTTGTGTACACTTACCATAAATGTAGATGTTAGAGTGTATTCACTGTTGCAGTCATTACATTTGGGCAATCTGCTGGCAGGTTGCCCTCAGTCGGCCTGAATTCCAAAGCCCTGGTCCGGCTTCAGTTGCTGTCGCCTCTTCCCTGACGTCAGTGCGCCAGGGGTATAAAAGATGCAGCAGTCGCCATTTTCTTCACTTTTTCCCAATTATAGGCCTACCTCTCTTGATGGCAGCTGTGAATAAGTTTGATGACCTCCTGGAGTCTTGAGTTCACTAAGGATCTTTGAGACGACGTGCTCTGCTGTGGGATATCTTGATGTTCTTCATGTTTCACTGTTGCAGTCATTACATTTGGGTAGTCTGCTGGCAGGTTGCCTCAGTCGGCCTAAATTAAAAAGTCTTGGGTCCTGCGTCGGTTGCGGTCTTCTCTTCCATGACGTCAAGTAGTCAGGGGTATAAAACATGCAGCAGACGCCATTTTCTTTAGTTTTTCTTGCCCCCAAAAAGGTAAACTTTACCTTCATCTACAAGCAAATATACACCACATAGGTTGTAGAAGCTAGAAAAGGAAAGATAAACTTTAAAATGACAGGAGGATGGCGGGAGGATAACCTGGACTGCAACAGTGAATACTCTAACATCTACATTTATGGTAAGTGTACACAACTATACTATGTTCTTCATGTTTCACTGTTGCAGTCGTTACATTTGGGTAGAATCCTAAAGCTATGATTGGGAGGCTGGAGCTAAACAGCATTAGGTGCGGCTACAAGGCTCTGCAGAACTACAGTGGCAAAGCCTGCCCTGGACTTAAGAGTAAAGAGGCAAATGGTAATGCTTTGTAAAGGTGTGAACAGAACTCCAAGTAGCAGCCTCTAGAACTCCAAGTAGCAGACTCTAGAATGTCTTTGGTTGGTACTCCTCCGAGAAAGGCTGCTGAAGTAGCTGCAGCTCTGATGGAATGAGACCTAATGCCCTTGGGCACAGGTTTACCATGGTGTAAGTAGCAGAAATGGATGCAGTGGCTTATCCACTTTGAAATTGTCTGCTTTGAAATAGCCTTTCCTTCCGATCCTGCAGCATATGACACTAGTAATTGCTGAGTTTTTCTTACAGCTTTAGTCCTGCTCAAGTAGAATCTTAGCCATCTGTGTACGTCCAAGGAATGCAGAATTCTCTCCCCTTTGTTCTGCGGATTTGGATAAAAAGTTGGCAAATGAATTGTTTGGTTAAGAGCCATATTGGAAACCACCTTAGGCATAAAAGTAGGATTTGTCCTCAGACTGGGTAAAATATGATAAAAGGCTCTACAGCCATGAGGGCCTGTAGCTCTGAAACTCTTCTTGCTGAAGTAATTGCTAGTAGCAGAGCTGTCTTCCATGATAAGAACTTTATATCAGCGGTAACAGCTGGTTCAGATGGAGGCAGGGTGGGCTTTTCCAACACGTAATTGGGGTCCCATGCTGATAATGATGATCTTCTAGGAGGCCTTAAATTTTTGTCACCTCTAAGATTCACCTTCATTAAAGGATGAGAAAAGATTGGTGGCTCTGTATTGTAATGAGCTGAAATGGCAGAGGCATGGATTTTGATTGATGAGAAAGATAGGCCCTTGTCAAGCATCTCAGTCAAGTATTGTAATATCTGAGGAATATGTGGTTCTGCTGTATCAGTTCCTTGTGCTTGATTCCAAGCACAGAATCTCTTCCATTTGTCAGCATAAGATTTTCTAGTACTAGGCCTTGGCTTCCAAAATGACATCCATCACAGCTTTACTGAGAGGTGTCATTTGTATGATTACATGATTAGCCATGCTGCCAGGTTCAGAGTCTGTATTTGATTGTGCAAAATCTGATTGTTTTGCTGGGACAGTAGTTGTGGTCTTTGAGGCAAGGTCTAAGCTGGGTATTGAGACAAGTTCCTTAGGATTGGGTACCAGTATTGGCGGGGCCAGTCCGGGGCAATTAATATCATCTTTGGCTTTTCTTGTCTGACTTTTAGGAGGACCTTGGGTAGAAGAGGCAGGAGGAAAGGCGTAAATTGATAGGTTTTTCCAACTGATGGATAGAGCGTCCACTTTCCATGCTTGTCTGTGTTAAGTCCTTGTGCAGAATCTTTCCAATTGATAACTTTGAGGAGAGGCAAATAGATCTATGTCTGGGCTCCCCCATTTCTCTGTTATCATGCTGAAGACTTGTGGATTTAGTTTCCACTCGTGAGGATCCATAAGGTTTCTGCTTAAATAGTCTGCCAGAGTGTTTTGTTTTGGTAGGTCAACGCTATGTCCCACAGTGCCATGGCTAATCTGTAAAGGGGATAAGAGTGTGCGACCCCTTGTTTGTTTATATACCACATGACTGTGGTGTTGTCCGTCTATCAGTAGTTGCCCCGGATGAAGTAAGTCCTTGAAGGCTGTTAGGGCATTTTGAACAGCTAGCATCTCTTTCTGGTTGATATGTAGATGCATTTGTTTTGGTGCCCGTATGCCCTGAATGCATCTTCCTGCCATTTGGGCCCCCCAGGCATAATCTGATGAGTCTGTTAAGGTTTGGCTGGCAGGGGGTAGAGTGAAGGGCCGTCCCATGTTTTGGTGACAGGCCTTTGTCCACTATAGAAACTTCTGTCGCAGGCAGGGAATGAGAGGAATCATTGTTTCCAGACTGTGTGAATGTTGACTTCATAAACTTTTTAGGTACCACTGACGTTTCCTCCTAGTCTTGCATATGGAATTAGTAGGATGCAGGATGCCATGAAGCCCAGAGCCTGCAGAATTTGTCTTGCAGGAGACTGTGCTTTTGTTGTCATCAGTTTGAAGTAAGTAGTCAGTTGCCTTTGTTTCTGGCGTGAGATAAGCCATCTGGGCAGTTCTATTCAAGCTTGCACCCAGGAATGTTATCTTTTGAGAGGGTACCAGTTGTGATTTCTTTTCGTTTACTGTGTACCCTAGGCATGTTAGAAGGCTTTGCACAAACGCCAGGTGTCAAAGAAGTGTCCCCTTATTCTCTGCTTGAATGAGACAGTCGTCCAAGTAAGGATATATTTGTATACTTCTTTGTCTGCAAAATGCAATTACTGGTGCCAGGCACTTTCTAAAGACCCTGGGCGCAGCAGATAAGCCAAAGGGGAGTGCAAAGAATTGGTAATGCATTAAGCCAGCCTTGAATCTGGGGTATCTTCTACACGACTGTCTTACTGGGGCATACAGGTATGCCTCTTTTAGGTCTAAAGTCACCAGCCAAGCATTCGTGCCCAGCATGGGCAGAAGCTGCTGCAAAGTCAGCATTTTGAATTTTGGAATGTTCAGGTATGTGTTCAAAATAGATAAATCCAGTATTGGCCGCCAGGCCTGGTCCTTTCTTGATACCAAGAACAGTCTCAAGTAAAAACCTTGTCCTGTTTCCTGCTCTGGTACTGCCTGAACGGCCCTCATAGCCATGAGTGACGTAACCTGTTTCTGTGCCTCTGCCCATTGAAATGGAATCTGTATCCCTGTGATACGATGTTTAGTACCCACTTGTTCTGGGTTATTAACTGCCAGTTTTGAGCAAAAAGTGCTAATTTTCCCCCTATGGGTGCTGCCAAAAGATAAGTGCTTGGTGTAGGCATAAGGAAGTAATTGGGATTGCTTTCTGTACGTTTGCGCTTTATCTCTTCCAGATTTGGAGGTGGATGCGCCTCATTGCTTTGACCTATACGAGTCTTGCGCCTGGTATCTGGAACCCTTAAGGCGTCTGGATTTGTCTCTGAGCTCTGTCTGACAAAGGAAAGGACCAATTTTTTGTAGGCCAGTGTCTACTGAATCTTGGTGGCTGCACTTGTAAGAAGTCTTTAACAGTTTGCATAGACTTAGCTTTGTCTTCCATTTTCTTTAAAACCTCTTCTGGCTTAATACCAAACACAGAATCATGCTGTACAGGTGCATCTAGCAATTAAGCTTTAACATAATCAGGCAAATTTTGTTCCTTTAACCAGGCATGCCTCCTAATCACAGATCCAGTGACTGCAGCCCTGCAGGAGGCCTCTAAAGAATCAAAACCACAATGCAAAGTATGCTTTCCAACTTGTTCAGCTGCATGCAATAATTCCTGCAATTCTTTATTTTCTGCACATTCAGAAATCAACATAATTTTCTGTTTCAGCAATCCCATAACATGTTGTTGGTACTTAGGCATATGAAATTGACAGTTTAAGGCCCCGATTGCCAAGGTTGCAGATGTATAAACCTTTTTTTCCCCATCTGTCCAGTGCCCTTGAATCTCTGTCAGAGGGGGTATGATTTTTAGCTGTTGAGGCCTTAACTCCCTTTGGACACTGTGAAATAGTTTCAGGATCAGCAGCAGGGTTTCTAAATAAAAATTTATGCGAGTCAGGGATCCTGTAATATCTGTCCAGCTTACTGGGAGCTGGAGGTAAGGAGTCAGGGGTCAAGCTGGACTCCGAAAACACATCATCCACAATGTCTAAAACAGGGGGAATGGCTAAAGGCTTGTGCTGAGGGAGAAGGAGGAAATCCCTGAGCCTCTTTTGATTCTGAGAAGTCTCAACTCTCCCAGTGAAAATGCTCCCTCAAAGTATGCAAGGTTTCTCCAAATGAATAATCCTCAGGAGGAGATGCAGAGGGAATAGACTCCTCAGCATCTGAATCCTCATAGGGAGGTATAGATAATTCCTGATCAGAAGAGGAATCAGAAGAAATAGAAACCGGATTTGAAAATTCATAATCGGTGTCTTGCCTAAGCCTCTTATCTGGAGGGGGATGGGTACCCCTGATCAAGGTAATAAGGTCTTCAGCCATTTTGATTATCTGTTTTTAGGCATAGAGGCCTGTGCACATGGCTCGTGCGTTGTTTTTTAGTTTTAGAAGTTGCTTTTGTCTTTGGTTTTGCAGCTGTCGGTTTGATATACAAATGTTGACGTCCGAATACACCCTCAGAAGCTGGTGCCTGCTCAGCTACTCCGGACCTATCCGAGGGAGATACATCCGTCAGTCCAATACCTTGAGTATCTTGCGGCATGCCGCACTCCACATGGGTGTCGGTAGAGGCCTGCAACTCGAAGGTAGCGGTTATCAGGGGTCGTGAAAGCACCTCACTGAGAACCGGCGACAGGCTTAGGAGAAGCTTAGTCATTGGTTCTGGATCTCGACCGTCTTTCTCTGTCCTTTTCTTTGCGTTTTTTATGTACTCCGGTAGTCAGATTGCTATCCAATGACATTTCTGGGTAGTTAAATCGGTTTCCAAAATACTTTGGTGCAAAAATATACAGATGCTTAACAGTGCGTTGGTTAAATCTAGCACAAATCCGACAGCCAGGCATATTGTGATCAGGGCCTAGGCAAGGAATACAGTATAAATGGAAATCCTTATGAGGTATTTGCTTCCCACAAGTAATGCAATTATTAACTTTTTCTGACATCGGTAAAAAGCAAGAAAAAAGTTTCCCCAACGCGGTACTTGGCTTTAGTGAAGACTTCAGATCTGAAACAAACTCGAATATTTCAGTAGTCGGCCGACCGGCACTTGCCAAATGCTTCTGCTTTGAGCATCGCGCGGCAAGAAAGACTAAAGAAAATGGCGTCAGCTGCATGCTTCATACCCCTGACGTCATGGAAGTGAAGACTGCAACCGATGCAGGACCCAAGACTTTGGAATTCAGGCCGACTGAGGCAACCTGCCAGCAGACTACCCAAATGTAATGACTGCAACAGTGAAACATGAAGAACATCAAGATATCCCACAGCAGAGCACGTCGTCTCAAAGATCCTTAGTGAACTCAAGACTCCAGGAGGTCATCAAACTTATTCACAGCTGCCATCAAGAGGTAGGCCTATAATTGGGAAAAAGTGATATTAACAGCTGAAGGATCTAAACTGCAATGTGTCAGAGAAATTAACCTGCCTATCACAACTGTACAATGTTGTAGACTCCTCTTCCAACAAGAAAGCAAAATGCTGTTATCTTCAGGGCATATTCTGGGCAGAAGACGTCACTCAGGAATCAGTACTGGGAGGATTAGTAACTCCATCTGCCCACTCAGGCAGTAGCTTTATAAAAGGCACTGGCCATTCTCAGGGCCAATGAAACAGGAAGTACAGTTGTGTACCTACCATAAATGTAGATGTTCGAGTGTATTCACTGTTGCAGTCATTACACTTGGGATATCCTGCTGGCAGGCTACCCGCAGTCGGCCTGAATTCCAAAGCCCTGGTCCGGCTTCGGTTGCTGTCGCCTCTTCCCTGACGTCAGTGCGCCAGGGGTATAAAAGATGCAGCAGTCGCCATTTTCTTCAGTTTTTCTTGCCCCAGATGTCAGGTACACCCAAAAGGGTAGGCTAAAACTTTTGCTCATAAAAAAGTATGCACTAACATAAACATTACCTTCATCTACAAGCAAATACACCACATAGGTTGTATATAACAGAGAAGTACAGATAAGTCCCAGCAATGAAAGGGGATGGTGGGAGGGTAACCTGGACTGCAACAGCGAATACACTTGGAACATTTACATTTATGGTAGGTACACAACTGTACTATGTTCATAGTGTTTCACTGTTGCAGTCATTACACTTGGGTTGAATCCCAAAGCTGAGGTTGGGTGGCTGGGTCTAAATAGAATTAGGAGTGGCTATGAGGCCCTGCAGGACTGCAGTGGCAAAGCCTGCTCTGGATTTAGAGTATACAGGTAAGTGGTAGTGCTTTGTAAAAGTGTGCACTGAAGTCCAAGTTGCAGCCTCCAAAATGTCCTTGGTCGGTACTCCTCTGAGGAAGGCTGCTGAAGTGGCTGCTGCTCTGGTTGAATGTGGCCTAATGCCCTTAGGCATTGATTTGCCATGTTGTGAATAGCAGAAACGAATCAGTGGCTTATCCATTTTGAAATAGTCTGCTTTGAAATAGCAATTCCTTGCGATCCTGCAGCATATGCCACTAAGAGTTACTCAGTCTTTCTGAAAGCTTTAGTTTTGTCCAAGTAAAAGCATAGCTGTCTGTGTATGTCCAAAGAATGCAGAAGTCTCTCCCCTTTATTCAGTGGGTCTGGATAAAAGGTAGGCAAATGTATGGTTTGGTTAAGAGCCACACTGGACAGTACCTTAGGCATAAATGTTGGGTTTGTCATTAGAGAAACCCTGTCCGGATGGAAAATAATAAAAGGTTCCACAGCCATTAGTGCCTGTAACTGACTCTTCTTGCTGAAGTTATTGCTAGGAGCAGAGCTGTTTTCCATAAATATTTTATATCGGCTGTATTGGCTGGCTCAAAAGGAGGCAGTGTGAGCTTTGCAGAGACAAAACTGAGGTCCCATGCACGTACTGGAGCTCTCCTTGGAGGTTTTATGTTTTTGGCCCCACTGAGATACTGCCTTAGCAGTGGGTGTGAAAAAATAGGTGGGTCCGTATTGTAATGAGCTGAAATGGCAGAGGCATGGATCTTAATTGATGAGAAGGATAGGCCTTTGTCCAGCATCTCAATTAGGTATTGCAAACTCTGAGGAATATTTGGTACAAGCGTGTCCATTCCTTGTGCCTGGTTCCAAGCAGAGAATCTCTTCCATTTTTCTGCATAAGATTTTCTGGTGCTGGGCCTCCTGGCCTCCAAAATACCATCCATAACTGCTTTAGAGAGAGGTGTGTTCTGAATGGTTACATTATCCGCCATGCAGCCAGATTTAGGGTTCTGAGTTGGCTGTGCAGGATCTGACTGTTTTGTTGCGTCGGCAAATGAGGAATTTGAGGTAATGTCCAGGCTGGGCCTTGAGACAAGCTCTTTAGGATTGGGTACCAGTGCTGGCGTGGCCAGTCTGGGGCAATCTGTATCATTTTTGGCTTCTCTTGTCTGACCTTTAGGAGTACCTTGGGGAGGACAGGCAGTGGAGGTAAAGCATATACTGTAAGGGCTTTCCAGCTGAATGATAGGGCGTCCACTTTCCATGTTTGTTTGTGATAAGTCCTTGTGCAGAATCTCTGTAGCTGGCAGTTGTGAGGGGAGGCAAACAGATCTATGTCTGGGCATACCCATTTCCCGGCTATTATGCTGAAGATTTGTGGATCTAGTTTCCACTCGTGAGGATCCATGAGGTTTTTGCTTAGTTCGTCTGCCGGAGTATTTGCCTTTCCTGGCAGGAATTGTGCTTGCAGGTGTACTTGATAAGTCAATTCTGTGTTCCACAAAGTCATGGCTTGTCTGCACAGGGGGTAGGAATGTGTGCCTCCTTACTTGTTTATGTACCACAGGACTGTAGTATTGTCCGTCTTTATCAGCAGTTGTCCTGGATGAAGTAGATCCTTGAAGGCTGTCAGGGCATTCTGTACAGCTAGCATCTATTTTTGATTGATATGAAGATGCATTTGGCTTGCAGGCCATGTGCCCTGAATACATTTTCCTGCCATGTGGGCCCCCCAGGCATAATCTGATGCATCTGTTGTTAGTGTCTGCCTGGCTGTGGGTAAAGTGAATGGCTGTCCCTTGCTGTGGTGACAGGCCTGTGCCCACCATCGAAACTTCTGTTGCAGGCAGGGAATGAGAGTAATTAATGTTTCCAGGCTGTGACAATGTTGAGTCCAAACACTTTTTAGATACCACTGTAGTTTCCTCATATGCAGTCTTGCATATGGAATTAGTAGAATGCAGGATGCCATGAAGCCCAAAGCCTGCAGAATTTTTCTTGGAGATAACTGGGTCTTTGTTGCCATCATTTCGAAGTAAGAAATCAGTTGCCTTTGTTTGTCTGGCGTGAGATAAGCCATCTGGGCAGTTGTATTTAAGCTTGCACCCAGGAATATTATCTCTTGAGAGGGTACCAGTTTTGATTTCTTTTCGTTCACTGTGTACCCTAGGCAAATTAGTAATCTTTTTACAAACGCCAAATGCTTCAGTTGAATGTCCTTGTTCTCTACTTGAATAAGGCAGTTGATCAAGTAGGGATATATTTGTATTCCTCTGTCTGCAAAATGCAATTACTGGTGCCAGGCATTTTGTGAAGACTCTGGGCACAGTAGATAAGCCAAAGGGCAGTGCAGAGAATTGGTAGTGCATTGAGTCAGCTATGAATCTGAAGTATCTTCTGCAAGATTGTATGATTGGGACATACAGGTATGCCTCATGTCCAAAGTTACAAGCCAAGCCTTCTTGCCCAGCATGGGCAGAAGCTGCTGCAGAGTCAACATTTTGAATTTTGGAACGTCCAGAAAAGTATTTAGGATAGACAGGTCCAGTATTGGTCTCCAGGCTTTGTGCTTTCTGGGTACCAAGAAAAGTCTTGAGTAAAATCCTTGTCCCTGCTCTTGCTGTGGTACTCGCTGAATAGCCCTCATGTCCATAAGGGATGAAACTTGCTTTTGTGTCCCTGCCCACTGATTGTGTGGCAGGTCTGGCATACCTTTTTTTCTTTGGAAGGGTGTGAACATGGAACCTGTAGCCCTCAGACACTATATTCAAGACCCATTTGTCCTGGGTGATTAGGTGCCAATTTTCCCCCTAACGGTGCTGCCAAAAGAGAAGTGTTTGGCATTGTCAGAGGAAAGTCATTGGGACTGTTTCCTGTATGGCTGTGATTTGTCCTCCGCTTTTGGAGGTAGAAGCACTCCATTGTTTAGGCCTGTATGAGCCTTGGGGCTGGGATCTGCCTCTAGGGCATCTGCATCTGCCCCTTTGTAGCCTGTCTGACACTGAAAAGGAACAATTCTTAAGGCCAGTTCCTGCTAAATCTGGGTGGCTGTACCTGTAGGAAATCCTTAACTGTCTGCATAGATTTTGCTTTATCCTCCATTTTCTTCAACACCTCTTGAGCCTTAACACCAAACAAAGTATCATGATGTAATGGAGCATCCAATAATTTTGCTTTAACGTGATCAGGCAGATTCTGTTCCTTTAACAGAGCATGCCTTCTAATGACAGAACCCGTGACAGCGGCCCTGCAAGAGGCCTCCAGTGAATCATAACCACATTGCAAAGTATGCTTTCCCACTTGTTCAGCTGCATGCAATAAATCCTGCATTTCCTTGTTATCAGCACATTCAGAATTTGTCAACATTTTCTGTTTTAGCAGAGACATCATGTATTGCTGACATTTAAGCATATGAAACTGACAATTTAAAGCCCTTACAGCCAAGGTAGCAGAAGTGCAAACCCCCATCTGTCCAGTGCCCTAGAATCCCCATCAGAAGGGACAGGGTTTATTGCAGTGTAAGCCTTGACCCCTTTGGGACCCTGAGATATAGTTTCTGGGTCAATAGCAGGGTTTTTATATAGAAATTTATGAGAGTCGGGAACCCTGTAGTATCTGTCTGGCTTAACAGATGCAGGAGGTAAAGAGTCAGGAGACAGGCTGGACTCTGAAAATACATAATCTACAATTTCTAGAACAGGAGGAATAGCAAGAGGTCTGTGCTGAGGTAGTTAAATAAAATCTTTGAACATTTTCTTAGATTACGCGTAATCTTAGCTCTCCCAGTGAAAATGCTCTTCATGGTATACAGGGTTTCTCCAAAAGAATAATCCTCAGGAGGAGAGGCTGAAGGAATAGATTCTTCAGCATCAGAATCCTCATAGGGAGGAAGAGAGTATCCCTGTTCAGATAACGAGTCAGCGGAAATGGAAACCTGATCCTGATCTTATCAGGAGGGGGATGGGAACCCCTGATCAAAGTAATTAGATCTTCGGCCATTTTAAGCATCTGTTTCTTAGGCATGGTAGTCTGTCCAGGAGAATGCTGTACTTGTTTCTTTGTCTTTAGAGCTGTTTTAGTCTTTGCCTTTGAAGCTGAGGTTTGCTTGACATATAACTGTGTAGGTCTGAAAACACCCTCAGAAGCCGATGCCTGCTCAGCGGCTCCGGACCCATCTGAGGGAATAGTTTCAGTGCTCAATACCTTGAGTATCCAGAGGCCTAGTCGGCTCAACGTGGGAGTCAGAAGTGGCCTGTGGCTCTGAGGTAGCGGGCGTCAGGGGCTGCGAAAGCGCCTCACTGAGAACCGGCGAAATGGCGACTGGCCTAGCGGAGGCCTGGTCGGTTTTGAATCTCGGATGCCTGTCCTTTTCCTTGCGTTTTTTATAAACTCCGGTCGTCGGCTGTTCCGACGGCATAATATAATTAAATCTTTGGCCAAAGTAATGAAAAGCAAAATCGTACCGACACTTAATAGTGCGTTGGTTAAATCTAGCACAAAAAGTACAGTTTTGTACCTACCATAAATGTAGATGTTCGAGGATCCACATTGATGCAGTCCTAACCATTGGGGTAGTCCGCTGTCCAGTCGGCCCGAATACCAAAGTATATGGCTGACGTCGGTCAAGGCGCATTAGACTGATGTCAGGACGTCAGGGTACTAATGCGCATGACCGACGTCATATCCTCAGTCTTTTCTTGCCCCAGATGTCAGAAGACCCTAAAAAGACAAGGCCCAAACCAAAACACCAAAAAGCCCTGCATCAAACATATATACAATATATACAAATGTACAAGAATATATATATATATATTAGCCCACACCACCACCCCTAAACACAGAGGGGAAGGAGGGAGGGAAAATTGGACTGCAGCAATGTGGATCCTCGAACATCTACATTTATGGTAGGTACAAAACTGTACTATGTTCTTCATTCCACATTGCTGCAGTCCTAACCATTGGGTAGAATCCCAAAGCAGAGGTAAGGGAGGCTGGCAAATCATAAGGAAGCAGGAGCTGTCAACATGCCTTGCAAAATAGCTGTGGCAAAACCAGCCCTAGATTTAGAGTAGAGAGGAAGGTGGTAATGCTTAGAGAAAGTATGCACTGAACTCCAAGTAGCTGCCTCCAAAATATCCTTAGTTGCCACCCCCCTTAGAAATGTTGTTGAAGTGGCAGTAGCCCTAGTGGAATGAGGCCTAATCCCAGCTGGAATCTCCTTGCCATGATGGGAGTAACAAAATGAAATGCAAAACCCAATCCACTTAGAAATAGTTTGCTTAGACACAGGCTTGCCCTGAGAACTCAAAGCAAAAGAAACAAACAATTGCTGAGACTGCCTGAAATCCTTAGTCCTGCTTAAATAATAGCAACTGCCTATGTACATCTAAAGTGTGCAAAATCTTTTCCCCTTATTTTGGGGATCTGCATAGAAAGTAGGCAAATGAATAGTTTGGTTTAAAGCCACACTAGAAACCACCTTAGGCATAAAGGAAGGATTAGTGCGTAATGATACTCTATCCTTATGGATAATCGAAAAGGGCTCTACTGCCATATGGGCCTGCAACTCAGAAACCCTTCTTGCAGAAGTAATAGCCAACAAAAAAGCAGTCTTCCATGACAAGTATTTCAAGTCAGCAGTAGCCGCAGGCTCAAAAGGTTGTAGAGTAAGTTTTTCCAACACAAAATTGAGATCCCAAGCAGGAGTAGGAGCTCTTCGTGGGGGTCTTATATTCTTTGCCCCTCTAAGAAACTGCTTGAACAAAGGATGCGAAAACAATGGTGGGTCACAATCATAGTGAGCTGAAATTGCTGCAGCATGAATCTTAATGGAAGAGAAAGACAAACCTTTGTCCAGTAACTCAGTAAGATATTGAAGAGCCACACTCAAATTAGGCTCAGAAATCTCCAAATTCTTTGCTGCACTCCAAAATAAAAATCTCTTCCATTTTTCTGCGTACACTTTTCTTGTACTAGGTCTTCTAGCTTCCATAATCACATTTAAAACTTGTTGAGGAAGTTGAGACCTGCTGTGTTTCAACACAGAATATGCCAGGCTGTTAGATGAAGAGAGTGAAGCTTGACATTGAGCAGGTGACCGTCCTTCTGAGATAACAGATGTGGAATCAAAGGTAAAGGCCATGGGGGCTGCCTTACCAGACTCCTTAGTAGTGGGTACCAGTGTTGCAGAGGCCAATCTGGAGCTATTAAAATCATCCTTGGCTTGTCTTGTCTGACCTTTAGGAGCACCTTTGGAAGAAGAGGCAGAGGTGGAAAGGCATACACATGAAGATTTTTCCAACTGAAAGAAAGAGCATCCACTTTCCAAGCTGTATGATGAAACCCCTTTGTGCAAAACTTTGGCAGCTGGTGGTTTAGTGGAGAAGCGAACAGATCTATGTCTGGAGTTCCCCATGACACTGTCAATTTCTGAAATACATGAAGATCCAGTTTCCACTCGTGGGGATCCATGATTTGCCTGCTTAACACATCTGCTAAGGAGTTCTGTGCTCCCGGCAGAAACCTTGCCTGAAGAGTTAGTTGCAAGCTGAGCGCAGTCTCCCATAAAATCATTGCTTGCCTGCATAGAGGATAAGAATGTGTTCCCCCTTGTTTATTGGATGTACCACATGACAGTTGTGTTGTCTGTTAGAATCAACACCTGCCCAGGAAGAAGTAACTCCTTGAAAGCCATTAATGCAAACTGGACTGCTAACATCTCCTTCATGTTGATATGTAGATGCTGTAGTCTGGCAGGCCACTTGTCTTGTATCCACTTTCCATTTAGATGAGCTCCCCAAGCAATGTCCGAGGCATCTGTCGTTAAAATCTGACTCGCCTCTGGCCGGGTCACAGAGAGTCCCTTGTTTAGGTGACATTCCTGAGCCCACCACAAAAATTCTTTTTGAATGCAAGGTATTATTTGAATGACAGTGTCCAAATCCTGGCAGTGCTGTGTCCACACATTTTGAGATACCATTGCAGCTTCCTCATATGCAGTTTGGCATTGGGAAGCACCAGAATACAAGATGCCATGAACCCTAAGGCTTGAAGGACTGTCCTTGCAGTCAGCCCGGACTGAAGAGATAGTTGATGGAAGTAACTGGAAAGATTCTTTTGTTTGTCCGGGGTTAGAAAGGCCATCTGGGCTGCTGTATTCAGTCTCACACCCAGAAAGCACATGTCCTGAGAGGGTACTAGACTGGACTTTATTTCGTTCACAGAATACCCTAGGCA
Source organism: Protopterus annectens (assembly GCF_019279795.1). NCBI lineage: Eukaryota > Metazoa > Chordata > Ceratodontiformes > Protopteridae > Protopterus > Protopterus annectens. The sequence goes on along the minus strand of NC_056747.1, from coordinate 357,027,318 downwards.
TCTTAGCACTGCTATGACATATTCCAGATGCTGTAGAAGGTCTTCCTTTTCTTGAGCCAGAATCAGGCAGTCGTCCAAGTAAGGATAGATTTGAATTCCTTTTAGCCTGAAGTAAGCTATCACTGGAGCCAGAACCTTTGTGAATACTCTGGGCAGTAGATAAGCCAAAGGGCAATGCAGAGAACTGATAATGAGAATTTCCAGCTCGAAAACGCAGATACTTCCTGCAACTTAGTCTTATAGGCACATGAAGGTAAGCTTCCTTGAGATCTAAAGTTACCATCCAATGATCTTTGCCCAGCAGAGGTAAAAGCTGTTGTAACGTCAACATCTTGAACTTGGGAATGTCCAGATAAGTGTTGAGGATAGATAAATCCAAAATTGGTCTCCACGTGTTCCCCTTCTTTGGTACTAGGAACAGGCGAGAATAAAATCCTAGGCCCCTTTCTGGTACAGGGACTGGCTGAATGGCCCCTATTTGGAGTAACAGAGAAATTTGCTTGTGAGCCTCTTTCCTTTGTGGAGGAGGAACGTCTGGCATGCCTTTGAAAGGGGCAATGTATGGAAATAAAACCTGTAACCGTGGTGAATGATATCCAACACCCATCTGTCTTGAGTGATTAAATCCCAATTTTCTTTGAAAAGAGACAGTCTTCCTCCCAAAGGGAGCTGCCAGGCGAGAATCTACTGGCAGCTGAAAAGGCAGGTCATTGGGTCTGTTTACGAAAGGACTGACCCCTGCCCTCACCAGAAGTCTGAGCAGGTGAACCCCTGTTCTAGGCCTAAAAGAACCTTGAGCTCTGCCCCTACCACGTCTAGACCTACCCCTAGACTGGGAATCATAAGCAGGATATGTCCATCCCTTAGTAGGCCAATTTCTACTAAACTTGGTGGCTGCACCTGCAAAAATCTTTAACAGTTTGCATAGACTTAGCTTTGTCCTCCATTTTCTTTAAAACTGCTTCCACAGGCGAACCAAATAACACATCAGACTGTAAAGGAGCATCCAAAATCCTAGTCTTAACATGCTCTGCTAAATTCTGATCCCTCAACCACGCATGCCTGCGAAGAACAGAACTAGTGGCAGCCACCCTCGAGGAGGCCTGCACAGCATCAAAACCACATTGCAAAGAATGCTTACCCACTTGTTCAGACACATGAACTAAATCCAGCAACTCTTTACACTCTATACCTTCCGCCAAAGCATCCACCTTAGATTTCAATTGTGAAAGGAGATAATTTTGATATTTTAGCATGTGAAACTGACAATTCAACGCTCTCATGGCTAAAGTGGAAGAAGTATACACTTTCTTTCCCCACCTATCCAAAGCCCTTGCCTCTTTATCAGTGGGAACAGGATTTTTAACAACAGAGGCCTTAACACCTTTAGGCCCCTGAGAAACAGTTTCGGGTCTGCCCTAGGACTCTTAAACAGATACTTATGAGCTTCAGGCACCCTATAGTACCTATCAGGTTTAACAGGGGCAGGAGGCAAAGAATCAGGGTTCAGGAAGCCTCCAAAAACATCTTCCACCACATTCAACACAGGAGGTATAGCTAAGGGCCTATGCTGGGGTAAAAATAAGAATTCCCTAAGCCTTTTCCTGGAATCAGAGTAATCTTGGCCTTCCCATTTAAAGTGCTCCCTCATGGAATGCAGAGTCTCTGAAAATGAGAAATCCTCAGGAGGAGAAGCTGTAGGAGTGGAATCATCCACATCAGAATCAGAATAAGGAGGATACTCCTGCAAGTCTTCCATAGAAGACTCAGAAGCCTCTGAACACTGTTCAAAACTCTCAAACTCAGGTTCCACCCTAGGCCTCTTATCAGGAGGGGGCATAGAGCCTCTAATCATAGTAATTAAATCTTCTGCCATTTTAAGCATATGTTTCTTAGGCACAGAACCTGAAGTGCTAGGAGAAGCCCCACTGAAGCTAAACTTGGCCTACCTCTCAAAGAAGTTTTGGAAACAGAAGGAGAGGCTCTAACTACCTTGGGAAGAGAGGGAAGAACAGTTACCTGAGAAGCCCCTCAGCCTGGCCTACCTCCTGAGAGGGCACATCCTGTAACAGTAAAGTCTCTGCCTGAGACTCCAAAGAAACTCCTGGCAAAACCTCTGGCTCCACTGAGCCTTCTAAAGAACCGACGTCCGGGACTGCGGTTCATCAACCCTAGGCTTTGCTGTTTTGTCCTTGCGCTTTTGGGCCGAAGCGGCCGGAGCATCCGGCGGCATTTTATAATTACGCTTCCCAAACACTAACCTGGCACAGTCTAACCTTCTCTTAATAGTGCGTTTGTTAAATCTAGCACAAGAGCGGCAACCAACAACGTCGTGCTCAGGCCCTAAACAAGGTATACACAAAGTATGGTAATCCCTATGAGGTATCTGCTTCCCACAAGAAATACAGTTATTCACTTTTTCTGACATCCGGTTAAATACTGAGGCAAGAAAAAACCAAAATGTTCCCCAACGGGGTACTTAGCCAACTTTGATTCGGTCTGAAACTCCGACTTCGGAAATTTTTCAGAACGCCAACCTGCACTCGCAAAACTGCTTCTGCATCGGACCATGCGGCAAAAAAGACTGAGGATATGACGTCGGTCATGCGCATTAGTACCCTGACGTCCTGACATCAGTCTAATGCGCCTTGACCGACGTCAGCCATATACTTTGGTATTCGGGCCGACTGGACAGCGGACTACCCCAATGGTTAGGACTGCAGCAATGTGGAATGAAGAACATCTGACAGTTAGCAACGCTGTGGTCTGGGCCTAGGCAAGGAAAACAGTAAGAATGAAAATCCTTATGAGGCATTTGCTTCCCGCAAGAAATACAATTGTTAACTTTTTCTAACATCGGTCTGGAGCAAGAAAAAAGTTTCCCAAATGGGGTACTTAGCTTTATTAAAGTCTTCGGATCTGAAATTCAATTTGGAAATCTCAGGAGTCGGCCGACCGGCACCTGCGAACTGCTTTTGCTTCAGGCACTGCACGGCAAGAAAGACTGAAGAAAATGGCGTCTGCTGCATGTTTTATACCCCTGGCACACTGATGTCAGGGAAGAGGCGACAGCAACAGACGCCAGACCAGGACTTTGGAATTCAGGCCAACTGCGAACTGCTTTTGCTTTGGGCACCGCGCAGCAAGAAAGACTGAAGAAAATGGCGTCTGCTGCATCTTTTATACCCCTGGCGCACTGACGTCAGGGAAGAGGCGACAGCAACCGACGCTGGACCAGGACTTTGGAATTCAGGCCGACTGCAGGTAGCCTGACAGCAGGATAACCCAAGTGTAATGACTGCAACAGTGAAACATGATTAACATCCAGGATGTTGTCAAGTTGCCCTGATGGCATCCTGAAGGACTGGCTTAAAGGTCAGGGTCACATTTACAGTAATAGTAGACCTGTAAGTAGTAGTGAATTTGCTTAAAGAACAAGATGATGCACTGCAGTTATTAGGACTGCAAAACAGAACTTTTCCACTCAAAGGCATCCACATTCCCATCTTGAACCACATATTCTTCAATCTCTAGTTCTTCAGTAAAAGCACTAGCATGAGTTCAAAAACAGTAAAAAAAAAAAAAAAAAAAAAAAAAAAAGGAAAATGAAGTACAAAAACATCAGATGGATGGAGGAAGACAATGCTATTGAAAATTAACCAAACCCACAGAACTCTATATTTAGAGCAAAGAAGAAATACAGACCCTGTAAGACAAGGACAGAGTTCCTAGCAAATCCTTCAGGGCATCCACAATCATGAAAAACTATCCCCGATAACTGCAACGCAAAAAGTAGTGTGTGAACTAGATATGACCAGCTTACAGTGTTTTGCAAAGCCATTTAAAGTTGACCACTCAGATGATGCACAGATGTTGCCCCCCTGCCATGCTGCACTAGAAAGCTTTTTAAGTGGTACCTCTGATAAAATGAACCTTTGATGTTGCCAACAGAGGTTTTCTATGTTTAGCATAGCAAAAAGCAAAACAGCAGGCCAACTACTACTCTTGGCTGGAATAGGCTGTGAAAGACTGGAATGCTGATGCACTGATTCACATTTGGTTTAGGTACTACTATGAACATAAAATACAGGATTTGTCCAGAACACATTCTAAGGAAGACGAGACAGGTGAGCTTGAATGAAAATTACTAATTCCATATGTTGAAGTAATGGCCGCTAAAGATATTTTTTTCTGAGACAGAAATGTTAAGTCTGCTAATTAGCTTGCTAGAATAATGACTTTTTTTTTTTTTTTTTAAGTTGGCCAAGGTCCCTAATTTTCCAACTGCATCATCTACTTCAACAAGCTCCAGGCCTGTACATGTTTTATTCTTACTGTCATGCAAAGCCACCACTGACATTAATCCTCCTCTGCAGCTCCAACCTTTGCTGGTGCCAGCCCCAGTTCTCTCACCTGCTTAGTGTGGGACCAAACCAAGACAAAACAGTTATGTTTTACAGTATCCCATATGCACAAGGGCAAGGCTTTGTTCTCTCCCTCACTAGGATGACGTCTGTCGAAGTAACTTCAGAGGCTGAACTAACACTAAGTGGCTTCAGAATACAGCAACAAGAGCGGCCATCATGCTAAATTTGGCTCTTCTGTTTCTGTACAGTGGTTAGAGGATCCAAAGCCCCAACTCCATATCCACATACTCTACTTAGTTAGGAGGGGTGATGTGTACATGCAATGGGCTCTACTGAGGAACATCCCTGACTCCATGAATGATGTCCTCAGGAGCCCCACCTATCTCCAAGACCGGATTTTCCAAATGCTTCCCAGACGCCACCAGAAAACCAACACTGGGAATACACCAAGCATTGTCCCCTTCCTTACTTAAGTGAGGAAACAGGCGGAGCCTCTATTCATCTCCTCCCCTTACACAGACTGCAGCAAGTGCCGAAGCAACTAATCAAACTCAGGTCATCTAGGCCACACGCGGGGACTTATCTCTCCTTGCAGTTAGAGGAGGATGGATGGGTTTTAGCATGAAAGCCTTCATTCAGGAAAATCTTGCAACCTTTGAGGGAAGCCAGTAAAGGGAACTGAAACCTCAAATGAAATCTGGGAAAATGACAAGTGTATCCAAGTAGCTACATTCAGCATCAAACAGTTCAGACAGGTAGGAAACCACCATTTGTACAGGGGAAGTAAATTATAGTATAGCTTTAGTTTTGTCCAGATAAATAAAAATTGCAATTTTCCTTATTTTTGCCTTTGAATGTCTAGGGAATGCAAAATTCTTCCCCCTTACTCTGAAGACTGGGAAGAAAGCAAGTTAATAGACTGGTTTAGAAACATTGACAACATTAGGCATAAAAAAGAAGGGTTGTCTCTCAGGGATATCATGACCTTATAAAAGATGCAATAACTAAACCCACAATTTAAATTCTACCTCAAAGAAAAACAACAAAGTACAAAAATATATATATATATTACTTCATGTGCTGCTACAACAGCAAAATATATACGAAACCAACTGAAACAGACAATATTCATAAGTAAAGTCTGTTCTTCTCAACCTCCACAGAAATGTTTATCACTCTGTAACAAATATACAAAGATGAGTAGACAAAGAAAAATCACTACTGTTACTACCTTTACTCATTCTTAGTTCTGTTAAGTTTAGAAACTTAATGAAACATGCTGCACTTTCCACCAGAATACTTTATTCCCTTCAAACCCACCTTGTAAGACAGACTTTTTAACCACCCTGTGATATTGACTTTTCAAACAATTTTCAGTTACTTCAGTGGATTTTATTATTCTGGCTATAAAGGCTACAAAATCACCTGCATTAGAAGCTGAAGTCAAGTACAAACTTGCAGTTTTAAACGTACTGTATTCCATTTTGTCTGTTACCTGTTTCACTGAATATAGTGTGTTGTCTCTCTCTGCAGTTAGTTCCCCTCTCACCCACCCTCCCTGTTCTTGTTTTGGTGTTAGTGATGGTGGCTCTGGAATTGTTCACCCCCTCCTGTATGTCTGTATTTGAACACTCCTCCCGAGTCCTTCTCATTTGCTCACTTAGAGTACAGTAAGATCATATTCTGAGTCTAGTGTTCACTCTGCTTAATACAGAGAGAAGATTTGAGAAGGCCAACCCATTTAGTAAAGTGCAAGGAGAGAGGAAGGAAGAACCTAAAAAAAAAAAAAAAAAATTGCACTTTATTCATCTTTTACTGTACTTGTGTTTCCTCCTAATTTACTTTACTTTTGTCTCTTCTTAAAAGTACTCAATTTTATTTATTTCTGCTGCATTTATTAATTACCACTTGGAAGTAGCCTGATTAAATTTTAACTGTTATTCTAAGTCTTTTGGTTTAAGCACTTGGGCTTCATACCAATTGTTTTACACCAAGGTTTGTGGTCTGCACTGTTGTGGCAAGACAGGTAGCTTACATCCTTCTAAGCTGGGAATTGCTGATTGAAGATTCAGTGTCTGCTACTCAAAGTGTGTTAGTTCTGGTTTAAGCACCTGGGCTTCAGGCCAGTTACTCTACATTAAGAAGGTTTGCAGTCTGCACTCTTGTGGGAGGAGAGGCTGGTTCTGCCCTTCTGAGCTGAAAATTTCTGGTCACAGGCTTACTTGTGCCTGCTTATTTGAACTGTTTCTTTCTGAAATTGGTGTGCCTTGTTGCTGTAGCATAGACCAGATTCAGGCCTGCTGAATCTAACCTTGTTTGTATAACTTGAGCACTGATCCAGGCCATGTTTTTTGGAGAAGGTTCCCCTGCACCCTAGTAGCAGGAGTGTGCAGTTAGAACTTGCCTGATTGAAGACTGCTGGAACAGGGCACAGTTTTGAGCTTTTTTCTGGTTAATTGGGTAACTTGTTTAAATCAGTTTGTTTGTTTTATTTATATATATCTATACATATATATATCTATATATATATATATCTATACATCTATATATATATATATATATATATATATATATATATATATATATCTATATATATATATATATATATATATATATATATATATATATATAATGGAGTGAAATTGCAAATTGTACTTTATTGATCTGCTTTTACTGCATGTCTTTCTTCCTACTTTATTACTAGGGGCACTGACTACAACTCTGATCTGAGATATATAACAATAAGTATCCTTTTCTGTGCATTTAAAGTTTTTTATTGTATTTGCTTTACTTTCTGGAAAAAAAAAAAAGATACTCGTTTCCCACCTTTCTAAGCTAGTGTAGTCCAGTTATCAGGTTAGTGCTGAATTCAGGGCTGTGTTACAAATATCTGTTTGCCCATATCTTACTTGGATAGAAGGAAGTTTCTCTGTTCACCTGCGAAAGAGGGGAGCTTTGAGCAGCCATTCTGTCCCTGGAGTGGATTCAGCCCAGAAATTAGTAGCTTATTGGCCATTTTGGGCTAATTTCTCTCTCTTTCATTTCCCTGCTATAAAAACCGCATTTGCCCGGTTTTGCGCACCGAGTAGCTAGGGCATTCCCCACTCCACAAAGTCTCCCCTTCAAATTTTCCCTTGGAACTAGACAAACTTTCTACTTAAGCACAAGTCATTCATTTCTTAGCCCGGCACATGCAAAAAAAACTCCTAGCAAGCACTTATAAACCCTAGTACCAGACCCCCCTATACTGTACAGAAGGACAAGGCTCTCTAATCGACCTTTCCAGCCATTCAGTAAAACAGTTGACTGTATCTATCCAGGCATGTCCAAAGGGCAGTTTCAGGTGTACTCTCCAGTCCAACTGGTGAATCTGGGCATTTTGAGGCAATGTTACAACTGCCTCATGTACACAGACCACCCTTCTCCTCCGACAACCAAAATCTAATACATACGAGAGATACAATTATACAGCCAAACTGGAGGCTAAGCTTTCTCAACCCGATCAGACAGTCAAGAGGAGAAGGGAAATACTTGCATCACACCACCAGTTTCACACAGACCCATTAAACCAGCACCAGCAAAAAACACAGAAATACACGAAAACATACTCTGAGGCTCTAAATAAAAATCTTCAAAAGCAACAGAGACCTCCAAAGCAGACATCCAAGCAACCTCCACCCCCAACACAAAAGTACAGTTGTGTACACTTGCCATAAATGTAGATGTTAGAGTGTATTCACTGTTGCAGTCATTACATTTGGGTTATCTGCTTGCAGGTAAGCCCTCAGTCGGCCTGACTAACAAAGTCTTGGGTCCTGCGTCGGTTGCTGTCCCTTCTTCCAGGACGACAGGTCGTCAGGGGTATAAAACATGCAGCCGACGCCACTGCATCAGTTTTTCTTGCCCCAGATGTCAGGTGTCCCCCTAATGGGGAGCAATTAAATATAAAAGTACAATGATATAACTCCAACAAAAAAGCAAATACACCAAAAAGGCTTTTAAGCATAGTAAAGGAAGGTAGAGGTATAGCCAAGAGAAGTTAGGGGGCTGGAGGGAGGGTAACCATGGCTGCAACAGTGAATAAACTGTAACATCTACATTTATGGTAAGTGTACACAACTGTACTATGTTCTTCATGTTTCACTGTTGCAGTCATTACATTTGGGTAGATTCCCAAAGCTGTGGTTGGGAGGAGGAATTTAGATAGCATTAGGACCAGATATAAGGCCCTGCAAGACCGCAGTGGCAAAGCCAACTCTGGCTTTAGAGAAAATTGGCAAATGGTAATGCTTGGTTAATGTACGTACAGAACTCCAGGTAGCAGCTTCTGGGATGTCCCTGGTAGGGACACCTCTGAGAAAGGCTGTAGAGGTAGATGCAGCCCTGGTGGAGTGAGGTCTGATCCCCTGGAGGATAGGTTTTCCATGGAGCTTATAGCAGAAATGAATGCAACAGCCTTTCCATTTAGAAATGGTTTGCTTTGAAATAGCCTTCCCCTCTGCCCCTGCATCAAATGCTACCAGTGGTTGTTCAGATTTCCTTTGTGGTTTAGTCCTGTCCAAGTAGAATCTGAGTTGTCTGTGCACATCTAAGGAATGCAATATCCATTCCCCTTTCTTCTGTGGATTGTCAAAAAAGGTTGGCAAATGAATGGACTGATTAAGAACCACACTGGATACCACCTCTGGTATGAAGGATGGATTGGTCCTGAGGGACACCTTGTCCGCATGAAAGATGATGAAAGGCTTCACTGCCATAAGGGCCTGTAATTCAGATACCCTTCTAGCTGAAGTGATTGCTAAAAGGAAAGCTGTTTTCCAAGAAAGAAATTATAGGTCTGCAGTAGCAGCTGGTTTGAAAGGAGGTAGAGCGAGTTTCTCCAAAACAAAGTTAAGGACCCAGGCTGGGGTTGGAGCTCTCCTGAGTGGTCTTAAATTTTGGCCCCTCTGAGGAACTGCTTGAGCAGTGGATGAGAGAAGGGGGGGGGGGAGTTCTGTTTATAATGAGCCGAAATAGCTGAGGCGTGGATTTTAATGGAGGAAAAAGACAGGCCCTTGTGAAGCATCTCAGTTAAGTATTGTAAAATCTGAGGTAAACTGGGTGCTGCTGTGCTCATCCCTTGAGACTGGTTCCAGGCACAGAATCTTTTCCATTTTTCAGCATAGGATTTTCTAGTGCTAGGCCTCCTTGCCTCTAAAATTATATCCATCACAGGTTTAATGAGGGATGGTAAAGAAGAGATTATGTAATTAGCCAGGCTGCCATGGGGATAACCATGACACACTGTGCAGGAGGGGGTACCAGTGTTGTTGTGGCCAGTCTGGAGCAATCAAAATCATCCTTGGTTTGTCCTGTTAGATTTTTATTAGTTTGGAGAGCAGGAAGGGGGGTGTGCATAGACTGATAGGGTTTTCCAGCTGAAGGACAGAGCATCCAATTTCCAGGCTTGTTTGTGGGGAGTCCTTGTGCAAAACTTGTCCAATTGGTAGTTCTGGGGAGAGTTAAAGAGGTCTATATCTGGGCTCCCCCATTTGCTTGTCAACATGTTGAAAATCCTTGGTTCCAGTTTCCACTCGTGTGGGTCCATGAGGTTTCTGCTTAGTCCGTCTGCCAGTGTATTTAACTTTCCTGGCAGGAATTAAGCTTGTAGGTGCACTTGGTAGCATAAGGCTGTGTTTCACAATGCCATGGCTAGTCTGCAGAGGGGATAAGAATGTGTGCCCCCCCCCCCGCTTGTTTATGTACAATTAGTTGTCCTGGAAGAATTGGTCCTTGAAGGCTATCAGCATTCTGTACAGCTAACATTACTTTTTGATTGATATACAGGTGCATTTGACTTGGGTTCCATTTGCCCTGAATGCACTTCCCTGCCAGGTGAGCCCCCATGCATAGTCTGATGAGTCTGTTAGGGTTTGGGCAGCAGGGGGCGGTGTGAAAGGTAGCCCCTTGTTTTAGTGGCAGGCCTCTGCCCACCAAAGGAATTCTAGGCGTAGGCAAGATATGATAGGAATCATTGCTTCTAGATCCTGAGAATGTTGACACCATAAGCTTTTTAGATACCACTGTAGTTTCCTCATATGCAGTCTTGCATATGGAATTAGAAGAATGCAGGAGGCCATGAACCCCAAGGCTTGCAGTATTTGTCATGCAGATAGCAGGGTCTTTGTGGCCACTTGTTTGAAGTAGGTTGTCAAATGAATTTGTTTCTCAGGCGTGAGTTAGGCCATCTGGGAAGTTGTATTTAAGCTTGCGCACAGGAATATAATTTGTTGACAGGGTACCAGGTGTGATTTCTTTTTGTTTATGGTGCACCTCAAACAAGTTAGAACCCTTTGTACAAAGGCCAGATGATTCAAAAGTATGTCCTGGTTTTCTGCCTGAATTAGACAATCATTCAGGTATGGGTATGTTTGAATATTTCATTGCCTGCAAAACGCAATAACTGAGGCTAGGCACTTTGTGAATACCCTGGGCACAGTAGATAAGCCAAAGGGCAGTGCAGAGAACTGACGGTGCGTGTAGCCTGCTTTGAAGCGTAGGTATCTTCTGCAAGATTCCCTGATTGGGATGTGCAGGTATGCTTCTTTTAAATCTAGTGTTGCCAACCGGGGATCTTTGTCCAGCATAGGAAGTAATTCTTGGAGTCAGCTTCTTGAATTTTGGAATCTCCAGAAAGGTGTTTAGAGTATACAGGTCCAGGATAGGATGCCATGAATTGTCTTTTCTGGGTACCAGGAAAAGTCTCGAGTAGAATCATTGTCCCTTTTCCTCTTCTGGTATCAGTTGAATAGCCCCCATGCTTAAAAGAGAAAGTACTTGTTTTTGGGCCTCTGCCCACTGATTTGGGGGTAGGTCTGGCCACCCGGTTGGTGTTGGCAACGTGTGGAAGTAATATCTGTATCCTGGGACACTACATTTAAAACCAGTTTGTCCTGGGTAATGAGTTCCGTGTTCTTTGCATGAAGAGTAATCTTCCCCCCCCAGTGGAGCAGCCAGTTGATAAGTGCTTGAAAATTTTTAAAGGAAGTCATTGGGACAGTTTACCATGGGGGGGGGGGGGGGGGTTTATTACTCCCAGATTTGGGAGTGGAGGCCCCCCACTGCTTAGTCATGTGTCCCCTGGGACCGAAACCTGTGGGGTTTTGCTATGTCTGGGCTTGGCTTGAGAAGACCTGGAAGGGGCTGGAAAGAGCCAGTTCTTAGAAAGCCAGTACCTACTAAATTTAGGAGGCTGAACTTGTAAGAAATCTTTAACAGTTTGCATAGATTTAGCTTCATCTTCCATCTTTTTAAGAACTTCCTCAGCCTTGTTACCAAACAGGCGCTCCTAATTTAAGGCAGCATCCAACAATTTAGGTTTAACATGATCAGGCAAAGACTGCTACTTAAGCCAAGCATGCCTTCTGAGCACAGACCCAGTAACAGCAGCCCTGCAAGAGGCCTCTAATTAATCAAAACCACATTGCAAAGTATGTTTTCCAACTTGTCCAGCAGAATGCATTCAATCCTGTAATTCTTTATTTTCCACACAGTCAGGAATCAACATCATTTTCTGTTTAAGCAATCCAATAACATGTTGCTGATACTTTAACATATGAAACTGGCAGCTTAAAGCCCTAATGGCCAAGGTTGCAGAAGTGTAAACCTTCTTACTCCATCTATCCCTGGAGTCTGTCAGAAGGGGTATGATTTTTAGCAGTAGAATCCTTAATGCCCTTGGGCCCCTGTGAAACGGTCTCTGGATCCACAATAGGATTTTTAAGAAGAAACTTGTGTGACTCAGGAACCCTGTAGTATCGGTCTGGTTTTCTGGGAGCAGGAGGGCAAGGAATCAGGGGCCAAACTAGATTCTGAAAAAGTATCAACAATGTTTAGTACAGGAGGAGTAGCTAAAGGCCTATGCTGAGTTAGGAATAAGAAATCCCAAAGCTTCTTTTGAATCAGACAAATCCTGGCTTTCCTAGTGGAAATGCTTCCTTAGAGTATGTAAGGTTTCCCCAAAAGAAAAAATCCTCTGAAGGGGAAGCAGAGGGAATAGTGTCCTCTGCATCAGAATCCTCATAAGTAGGTAAGGACAAATTCATATCAGAAGAATCAGAAAAAAACAGAATCCTGGTCAGAAGATTCATAAATCACTTCAGTCCTAGGCCTCTTAGAAAGGGGGGGTTGGCTACCCCTGATTAGAGTTATTAGATCTTCAACCATTCTTATCATTTGTTTTTTATGCATAGAAGCCTAAATCATGTGGCCTGGGTGTCGGTTTGTTAGGCATAGTTTGAGATATAGGGTAAGAGAAGGAGGCGTCGGGTTAATATGAAAGTCCTTAGGCCTGAATACACCCTCAGAATCCTGTGCCTGCACAGTGGCTCCAGACCAACCCAAGGTAGGGACATCCGCAGGTTCCATAGTTGAAGCATCTCGCGGCATACCGGACTCCGAATGGGTCTCGGTAGAGGCCTGCATATCAGAAGTAGCGGGTATCCAGGGGCTGCGAAAGCATCTGAGTACCGGCGAACAGGCGACTGGCTTAAGAGAAGTGTTGTCGGCAGTTTTGGACCTTGGCGGCCTGTCTCTGTCTTTATATCTTTGCGTTTTTTTTTTCAGAATCCCGGTAGTCGGATGGCTAACCCGACGACATTTCTGGATAATTAAACAGAGAACCAAAATATTTAGAGGCGAAAATATACAGACGACGGATAGTGCGCTGATTAAATAAAGCGCAAAACCGACAGCAAGGTATGTCGTGGTCAGGGCCTAGGCAAGGAATACAGTACGAATGAAAATCTTTGAGGTATTTGCTTTCCACAAGTAATGCAATTATTAACTTTTACTGACATCGGTAAGGAGAAAGAAAAAGTTTCCCCAACGGGGTACTTAGCTTTAGTTGAAGACTTCGGTTCTGAAACTCTAAAACGAAAATTTCAGGAGTCGGCCGACCGGAACTTGCGAACTGCTTCGGGCACCGCATGGCAAGAAAGACTGATGTAATGGCATTGGCTGCATGTTTTATACCCCTGATGTCATGGAAGAAGGGACAGCAACTGATGCAGGACCCAAGACTTTGTTAATCAGGTCGACTGAGGGTTACCTGCAAGCAGATAACCAAAATGTAATGACTGCAACAATGAAACACTGAGAACATCCATGAAACACATACTTCACAAAACCAGTGTGCCACACAATCACTGCCCTTATGGCAAAATAACAAACATACTAGTAATAGGTGACTCTACAGTCAGGCACACTGACATCCCACTCACTAGGCTGAATAAGGAGAAGGTTACTGTTAGCTGCCTGTCGGGTGCCAGGATCCACCACATAACACAAGCACTCAGGTCACTCCAGAACAAATAAAAATATGACATTGTCATTGTCCATGTTGGTGTGAATGACTTGAGCCATACCTCCCTGGACTACATGAAGAGAGACATGGAAGAGCTCTCTGATCATGTAGCCCAGGCCGGTATGACCCTGAATAGCATCCTGCCCTTACCAAGAATGATACCACGGTATAAAGAAAAAATTATCAATTTCAACAACTGGTTAAATTTCTGGTGTCATTCAAAGGGGATCCAGTGTCTGTCCACCTAGGATGACATGCTTGACAAGCCACGCTGCTTCGCTAGAGACAGCTTACACCTGTCACCCTTAGGCTTTCGAATACTGGCCAAGGCTCTTGCCACCCCCATAGTGCCTTTTTTAGGCAAGGCTTAAAAGACAAACCCACCGCCATAAACAGCACAAGTAACAAAAAACTAAGGGTAATGCTACTCGATGTCAGACGTCTAAACCTCAAAATGCACGCACTCGAGGCACTCCTCAGTATGGAGAAAATTGATATATGTGCAGCAACAGAAACCTGGTTTAAAGCTCCAGAGAGCAGCCCAGCACTACCAGGCTACAACTCATACCATACATTTCGGCCACAGAACCCAGACTGAAAAGTCGGGGGTGTATCCACATTCATGAAGGATACCCACACCTCCAGATTAGTGGCACAGCACGATGCTTCAGAGATCATCCACGTGCAACTTACGGGCAAAACTGCTATTCAAACTGTAGCTTGCTACAGATCACCCACTATGTCCCAGGACCCTCATTCCGTGTTTCTGGAAACACTGGGAAACAAAGGTCCTACCAAACACCCTAATCTTCTTCTTCTTCTTTCGGCTTTTTCCTGGTTAGGGGTCGCCACAGCGGATCACCTTGTCCGCACATTGAATGGCAGTGGAGTTTTACAGTGTCGAGTTGCCAGCCCGGCGCCCAACCTTCCACAGAAGGCACACTCACACGCACACCTAGGGCCAATTTAGAGTGTCCAATCAACCTGCAGCATGTCTTTGGTATGTGGGAGGAAACCGGAGCACCCGGAGGAAACCCACGCGACCACAGGGAGGACATGCAGACTCCGCACAGAAGGCACCCCAGCCGAGGATCGAACCAGAGAACCTCTTGCTGTGAGGCAGCAATGCTAACCACTGCACCACTGTGGCCGCCCCCTACCAAACACCCTAATATTGGGCGATTTCAATTACCCAACCATTAACTGGAAGAACTACTCAAGTACTATCTCTAGGAAATGTCGGGCAAGGGAATTTATAAAGTCAAACTCCCTGGATCAACTGTTCAACACTCCCACCAGAGATAATATATTGGACATGGTCATCACTAACATGGGTGATCGGTGTTACACACAGATGGTCAACTCCTCGCTGGCTAGATCTAACCATAAACAAATGACTTTGGATACCCACATTCCACTCCCACACAAGGAAACCACCATGAAAAACTTTTCAAAAGCAAACTTCACGTTACTTAAGAGCGAGGTGGAAAGTTTCAAAGACCCATGCTAAAGGAAAATGCTGTCCAAGCTGCAAAATCCTTTACTAATGCAATTTATGGGCACCTACAAGAATGCATGGATCGTGCTATCCCAAGCAAAACCAAGACTCACTCCTCCAAGAAAAGGAAAACAGTCTGGTGGACCCCTGCCATAAACAAGCTATACAATAGAAGGAGGAAACTAGTACAGAAGACAGTAAAATCCCAAGAAGGGAAGACATCCCTGATCAGTATCAGCAAGAAACTACAATCCCTCATAAAATCATCCAAGGCAAGCTTCGAAAGAAAAATTGCCAAGTACTCCAAAGATAACCACAAGGCATTCTTTAGCTATGTCAAGAATTTAAGTGGTAATGCTCATATCTGCTCAGAGTTAGTGGAGAATGGCACAAAATACACTGAACAGACAGATATTGCCAACATCCTGGCAGACAGGTTCAGTGCAAACTTCACCCCCCTCTCACCCACAAAAGGGCCCATAACCATACCAGAAGAATGTAGAGCCCCTGAAATCACAGACACTCAGTTTAAAACAGCCCTCTCCAAAGCCAAAAACACAGCATCAATGGGACCAGACGGTGTCCCAGGCTGCGTCCTACACGAGCTCAAAGACTAACTAACCCCTCACCTAAACACACTTTTCAAACTCAGCCTCTCCACAGGCTAAGTACCCATAGAGTGGTGCACGGCAACGGTTATTTCGCTCCACAAGGGTGGAGCCACAACAGACCACAGGAACTATCGCCCAATAAACCTGACTAGCTTGGTCTGCAAGGCTATGGAGCACATCATCATGGAACTCATTAACAGAGACACTGGGAACCTCCAAACACTGGACCCTACCCAGTCCGGCTTTGTTAAGGGCATATCATGCCTCCTAAACCTGGTGGACTTCTTTGAGACAGTTACCAAGGTTATTAACAAGGGAAAGGTGGTACACAGCCTACCTAGACCTCGCAAAGGCATTTGACACCATTCCCCATTTTGGTATTCTAGACAAGCTCACCAGCCTGAACATAAACCCCTGCGTCACAAGATGGGTTGCCAACTGGCTCACGGACAGAACCCACATGGTGAGAGTTGTGGGAGCTAGGTCCAACTTTAAATCGGTTACAAGTGGCGTTTCCCAGGGCTCAGTCCTAGGACCCCTCCCGTTCGGCATATACTTCTCAGAGATACAGGCAAGCACAGGAGGACTATGGTTGATCAAGTTCGCAGACTACTGCAAACTAGGGGTTATAACTGCCTCTCCGGCTGACACAGACATCCTCCAAAAGGTATCACTGAGATGGATACCTGGTGTTAAAATCACGGCCTCAAGCTAAACGCCAAAAAGTGCATCGGCATGCCCTTTGGAAAAAAAAAAAAGTACCCCACAAACTACCACATAGATGGTAGTCCCCTAAATACGGAAGACGTAATAAGGGATTTGGGGACCCAAGTAGATAGTAATCTCTCCTTTGATAATCACATTGCCAAAGTGGTTAGAAAATCCTTCTATGTGGCCCACCTAATCACAAAAGGGTTCGCATCCAGATCGAAAGAGGTCATTGGTGTCCCTCTACTCATCAGACCCATCATAGAGTACAACGCCCCATTTGGGATGTACCTTACAAGACACCTGCAACAGCTGGAAAGACCACAGAAGTACCTCACCAAGAGGATCACTGGCCTCAAACAGATGCCCTATGCAGCTCGACTGAAGAAATTCCAGCTGTACTCGGTTGCATACCGCCTACTCAGAGGTGATCTCTGCCTGATATACAAGGCCACGTCAAACCCAGAAAATTGAAGGACTTGCTCCACCTAAAGAAAACCTTATCCACTCGAGCCACACGCTCTAGGGATCTAAACCTCACCACAACAATAAATAGGACGTGCTGGAGGGACAGATTACTGTCACAGAGACTTTTCATGCTTTGGAACAAGATTCCAATCTACATTAGGCAGAGCTCCTCGCGAACACTCTTCAAGAGAAACTTTGATGAGTGGATGGGAAACCAAGTTTACCCCAGGGATCTCTTCAGTGGCTTTGCTGGACAGAGGCACAGGGAACTAATCTAAGGGGGCAGCGAAAGCCAACACATTCTGGCTAGGCTTATAAATACCTTTGGGCAGATAGCCTAGTAACTACCTATGAACAAGTTCAGTGAAGGACAAAACGATCATCAACAAAAACAGATCTGAACAAATATACACATACAATTGTGGCTACAGGGTGACAAATACACAACTTTATGATTAGAGAAAGAGGCTCAGTGTCTGTGTAAAGATTACAGTTACTCAGAGTGTTATGTTTGTCTGCAAATATGCAAGGGACTATAAAAGTCATAGCATGCTTAAAGAAATTAAGTTATCTTACTCTCCCTTGATCAAATGAGGAACTGTTTTGATCAGCCGTACCCCATGAACCTGATCCTGTTCTTTCATCCAGACCTATAAAATGAAAACAATGTGGAAAACATGTCAGTTTTTCTAATTTAAAAGATAATATACAATTGAATATGCAACACAGACCAGCTTTAGTAAACACACATTCCTTTGTATTTAATTACATGTCAGTCAAAGAAGTTGTTTTTCCCAAGTTATCAATATTTTGGGCAAACAGCATACTCCAGCAATATTCTTTTTTTTTTTTGGGGTGTGGGAGGGACTATCTCGTATCTCATCAAGCAACAGGTATAATGCAACAATCAGCTCTTCATGAAAGATTACTTCAGTAGAGACACAGACACAGAGGCACTCCTAGCATCTTTGGAATGTGGTAGGCAGCCCTTAATGAAAACCCAAATGACCAATGAAGCAGAACACTAACTTTAACAGAGAACACCATCACGGGTTGGGAGGGTGGCCTAATGGTTCAGGTGTTTGCTTTACAAACACAAGGTGCAGGGTTTGAGTCTTACAAGGGATGACTGGCTAGGCTTAAAATGGCTCGCAAGGGTAGTTAGCCTAGTACTAAATCTATGAACCTATGAACACCTATTACACACAGAGCAGGAAATACAATACAAAACACCAGACCGCAAACTTAATTCTAAGACTTTAGAAACCAGACTAAAGACAATAACTAAACAAAATGATGGGAAAATACTTCTGTTAAACACAAACAGGTATTAAACTGAGAAAGGAAAATATCACAGGACAACCATATACACACAAATGTATAGTAAGTACTGTTGGCAAAGAATTTAACATTTAAAAAACACTAACAATTTGAAATCTGTGTTTTCCTTCAGATCATCCAAGTTAGAGATGAAACTCCCAAAACCATTTTGTTGGTTTCCTTTTTCATTCTTTTTTTTTTTTATAATTAAGAATTACATTGAGAAAGAGTAACATTTACTTGAAGACGGAAAATTGTATACTTTTAAGGAAAAATAGCCACGTTCAACAAACAGTTCAGACAGAAAAGCACCTTCAGAACGGGTAGTAATGGACAGTATAATTTTGGTACTGGCCCCAAATGAAGAAATATTGCCATTTGTCCTTGTGTTTTTTGGGGGTGGAAAATTATTGGGAGAATGTTGGAATGTAGATTTTTCTAGTACTGGCATTTTTAAACAGTATGGTCAAATTTTATTCTCTCTTAATCAGTGCAGTTTTTTTTGAAAAAGTATACAGTTATGTTTCTCTTGTTGCTTTACATTTTCTATACAAATATTTTTAATGCTTACTGTCTACTTATTTCCAATAAAAAGTTTAGTCAAAAAAAAAAAAAGAACAAAAAGCAATAAAAGCAGCTCCCAACAAAAACAAAAGAAGAGTGGGTATTTTGAGCAGGCAAAGCTCAATACCCTTCAGAATGAGAAACAAAAGCCACTAGCAATAAATTCCTATTAATCCTGAAGCTGTACAAAACTGAAACATTAAATATTAGGATTAAACATCTTAATATAACCAACATTTAAACCAGACACTGATAATAGTAAAGAAGATGTACAGAAGCAGAGCCAGGGAGCTCACACTAAAGGCTCATCGGTATAACGCAAACAAAAGTTTGCAATCAAAGTGGAAAGGGATTATGATGAAATGGGAGGGGGTTACAGGTCCTTAAGAGAACTATCTCCATCAACATACAGAATATTCTATTCAGAAAGTAGCAAAAATTACTCTATAAAAGTGCTTCACCCAAAGGGATGACATGTATGGGTAAAGAAAAAAATAGGCAAGATGGAGCAGGAATTTAATCGATAAAATTAGCAAAGGGACAAATACAATGGGATGAGGCCAAGCAGAAGTTTGGATTCCACCATAGGAACTACCTTCCCTATCACAGACTGATGAAAAGTACAGACAAAGAGAAAGGAACCGTGGGATTGCTAAATGAAAGACCAACTGACTATAGAACAGAAGTTGCTGTTAAAAATGGACAAGTAGTAGGGCTTATAAAACACTGCATGACAATTGAGAATCAATCAGGAATTTAGAAGTGATTGGTGAGTGACAATGGCAAGCCAATACAGTAATGAACAATGTGAGAATATCTGTATGGCTCCCAAGAATGCAGCAAGGTCCAGAATACACAAGTGTTTTGCTTGGAAGTGTTTTCAGAAGTATTTTGTACCCAACTCAGACTTCAAATTTTTTTTCTCAAGCAGACTGCAAATACTGGAGGTTTGATGGTAGAGTGTGGTAACTGGGAATCTACATTTTTCGGGGGGGGGGGGGGGTGTAATGCACTGGCACATTCTACATATCCCACACACAGCATTTTGTCAGAAATACTGGGGGAAGCAAACCGGTTTAACTAAGAAAATTATGGTAATGAGCTGGGATACAGGATCTCAACTGCCTATACATATTAAGGCCTTACTGAGTTTAATGCTACTGACTGCCTAAAAAACAATTACTAAATGGAAACCAACAGCTAAACCACTTGTACAGAAAACAGTATAGGAGATGAAAGTACTAGAGGTGGGATGTTTAGAAAAGGGAAGGAGCAAATTATGTAGAAATAAACAGTATTTGGGAGAAACTGTGCAAGCCAAACAATGTTCAGGAGGAGTGATGTTTAAGGGATGACAGGAACAGAGTAATGTATCTAATAGTGGAGTGAATGACAAATGATATAAAGAAAATATATGTATAATGCATGAAAATAATGAAAAATATCACTATGGTTTGTTTCCTGTTAATCTACATGTACTCAAGTCACAGATTAAAATGTGAGAATTTCATAAACGTATTTATGAGGAAAAAAAAAAAAGAGCAAGGGTGAGCGAGAAGTAAAAAGCTCGAGTTCAAACAAATCTTTTTTGTCAACATATGCAGCTTCCTGCATAGTCTGTATGCCTCCTGCAATAAATTTCAGTGTTATACACCTTCAAAACTGCTGGCATGTTAAAAAAAAAAAAAATCTGACCAGCTAAGAGGCTATTCACTGATACACTAGAAAGAGTCCCAACCCAGTTAAGGTAATGCTGGGGAATTTTTTTATTTGCACTTTGACAGGTTAGTACCACTAGCTCAAAGTGGCATCTTATGAGGGGATTTCAGAGATGGCGTTCATACTAACTAAAGGAATTTGGCCAGGGCACCAGGTAAATTAATCCGCTACACATTTTGGTTAAGTGCCATGGAATCCTTTCTATCCCCCTGAACTACCATCAGCTCTGGCAGATGGGACCTCTGCTTAACATTTCACCTCAAGGATGGAAATACTCAGCATAACACATCCACTTTAACATTCATGTGTCAGTTTCATTTCAGGGGCAGAAAAATATACTGCTTAAGTCTGCAAGTCTAAGTTGATCTAAAAAGCAAATCAATGTTCTTTACTGGTTACACCTCTGAGCACCAAGACTGTAACCGATCCAAATTTTGACAAACATTTTCATGAGTCAGTAAGCATCTTCCTTCTATCCGGTGTCTGCAGATACACATAGAAGGCACATTCAAAGAGAAGTCGCTGCATTGTACTTTATTTTCTAAACTTCACTGCCAGACTACTTGAATGTTTTAAGTGAATTCCAATCTCTCCTGTTTACAACAATGCTAACTGCTACACAACTTTCATTTCAGTCCAGTTTAAAAACACACAGTCTGCAACCTGCCCTTTAAAAGGCCACATCTTTACCTTGTGGTCATTCCTGAACTACTTACTTAATCTAATTCAGGGATACAGGGAGCAAGGATTATTATTAACCCTGACTCAATGACATAAGGAATTACCTGTGATTAAAGCAACAATTCAGTACTTCAACACAGCACCTTAGCACAAGGTGGCGAAATACAGCTTTGTGAAGGTGCTCTAACACTAGCTCTTCAAAGCAAAAAAGATAGTATCAGTAAAATAATTCCACCCTTCTAATATTTTAAAATGTTCATATTTTGTTTTTTGCTCTGAAATTACCAAAATGTAGTCTACTGCCAAATAACTAATAAATCATGGGGGAGGCAACTCGAAACATTTTTTGGAGAAAGTAACAAGAAGACAGACTTTAAAAAATTTCTCACATAGTACTCAGTCAGAAATACTGGGGGAGCATATTGCTGTAAAGAAAAGTGGTGTAAAATCTTAACATAACCATAGATGTCCTTCGCTTCTATGTTGCAGTATTCTACATGTGGGTTTACCCTTATTCTTTCACGTACGTCCTGCCAGTACTTCAAAGTTTTAAAGTCCCTCAGAGTGCATCTAATGTGGCAGCAGGAACATGGGCCATAAAAGTGACCGTCTGTACGCACCAGCCCTGAGAACAGAAAGCCCCAGTCGGAGCCAGTCCTACGAGGCCATAGCCCGTCCAGTGCCATCCAGAGAAACAAATACAACCTGACAGGAGGGGAAGGAATACTGAAACATGGAAGAGAAGGATATCTATGGTTATGGTAAAATTTTACACAACTTTTCTATGTCCTTCTATTCCAATGTTGCAGTATTCTACATGTGGGTGAGTACCAACGCTCACTATGAATGGGATGGTGGTCTGGTAGAAGTTTCTAGGAATCCATGAAGGAAAGCCCTGGCAAACGCCACCCTAGCCCTAGAGATATGGTCCAGCTTGTAATGTTTGGTGAAGGTGTGCACTGAGGACCAAGCGGCAGCTTCCAGTATTGTACTGGTGTCTAGCTCTTTAAAGAAGGCACCTGAGGAGGCCATAGCTCTGGTGGAGTGGGCTTTAATATTGCCCTGCAGGGTTTTCCCATTTTATGTGCAACAAAAGGAGATGGCCCTGGATATCCAGGCTGAAATGGTCTGTTTGGTCACTGCTTTCCCCAGGGATCTGGGGTGGAAAGAGACAAACAGTTGGTCAGACTTTCTAATGGACTTGGTTTTATGGAGGTAAAACCTAAGCTGTCTGTGAACATCTATGGAATTAAGTGCTCTCTCACTGTCCCCCTGTGGGTTAGGGAAAAGGGTTGGTAGGTGAATGGCCTGGTTCAAGAATAGGTCATTGACCACCTTGGGCATGAAGGAGGGGTTAGTTCTGAGAGTAACTCTGTTAAAGTGGAAAACTAGGAATGGTGAGCTAACCATCAGAGCTTGCAGTTGTGAGACCCTCCTGGGTGAGGTTAGAGACACCAATAGAACAGTTTTCCATGTGCAACTTTTAGGGGAGCTTTGTTTACTGGCTCAAAGGAAACTAGGATGAGTTTCTCCAGGACACAGTTAAGATCCCAGGGAGGAGGGGACGGTTTCCTTGGGGGGGGGGGTCTTAAATTAAGTACCCTTTTGAGGAAGAGTTTTGAAGGTAGTCTGGATGCAAAGGATGGATACAAAGGGAAGCATGCAAAAATTGCAGAAAAGTGTGCTTTTCATGGAGGTGTAGGCCAAACCTGTCTACAGTCGTTCACACAAGACAGGATTACAGGAATGTTGCTTGTCAGCTGGTCCAACTGTCTTTTGTGGCACCATATGGAAAACCTTTTCCACTTAGATAAGATTTTCTTGTGTTGGGTTTCCTGGCTTCCTACAGGACAGGAGCACATCCTCATTGTACAGGTGTCTGAAGGGGATCAGAATCCTATCAGTCATAGGGTGGGATGTAGAGACAGCCACTGTGGATGCATCGAAGATCCCTTGTGTGGATGCATCGAAGATCCCTTGTGCTGTGTGATCAGGTACACTGAGGGGGGGGGGGGGGGGAGTAACTTGTGGTGACTGCCCTTGGACAAATGGAGGAAAAGGGGGAACCAGTGCTGTCTTGACCAGTAGGGAGTCACCAGCAAGATTTTCGGTTTGTCCTGCTGTATTTTCTGCAGCACCTTTTGAATCAGAGGGAAGGGGGTAAGTCGTACAGAAATTTCCCCTTTCAAGGAATTGAGAAAGCATCTGTTGTCAGTGCCTTAGGGTCTGGTTTCCTGGTGCAAAAGCCAGGTAGTTGTGTGTTGGTGGAGGAGGCAAATGGGTCTATTTGAGGTGTACCCCACCTGTGAACCAGATCCTGGAAGACCTCTCTGAGAAGCAACCATTTGTGGTTGTTTGTGATGGCTCTGCTGAGATAGTCTGCCTGGATGTTGTGGAGGGAGGGGATGTAAACTACCTGGAAGGTAATCCCCTGTGAGGAGGCTAGCTCCCATACAAGGAGAGCTAGTCTGCAAAGGAGGTAGGACTTGGTCCCTCCCTGTTTGTTGAGATATCACAGGACAGTGGTATTGTCAGTGAAAATCTTTAGTGGGCCTGGATGGAGGTAAGGTAGGGATGCTTGCAGAGCTAGGAGGATAGCCCTCATCTCTCTGACATTGATGTGCTCCAGTGAGTATGAGATTGGCCACACGCACCTTGCATGTCTTTGGTCCAATGTGGCTCTCCAATCCAGATCTGAAACGTCTGAATGCATGACCTGCGTACAGGGGGTGGTGGTTGGAGAGGCAGTCTTGGGAGTCTCTGATACTGTCTGGCTGTCAATTCTGATGCTTGCAGGACGCAGCGCAGGTGGTCTGTGAAGGAAACTAAGTTGTCTGGTGGCAGGACGGCCTTCATGAGGTCTGTTCTACTCCTGCACCCCAGGAAGAATGTCCCGAGTGGGCGCCAGGTGAGATTTTTGGTAATTTATCTGAAATCCTTAAGACTGCAATAGGGTCAGAAGAAACTGAGTATGAAGAGTTAAGGTCTTCTGATTGTCTGCTTGAATTAGCAGGTCGTCCAAGTAGGAGAAAATTTGGACTCCCTGTATCCTGCAGTCAGTGACGACTGGAGCCAGACATTTTGTGAAGACCCTGGCTACAGTAGAAAGCCCAAACGGCAAGGCAGAAAATTGAAAGCAGGATAAGCTCACTAAAAATCTCAGGAATTTCCTGAATGTGGGCTTTATTAAGACATCCAAATAAACATCCTTTATGTCTAGGGTTGCCAAGAACCCTTGGAGCAGGAGCAGGGGGATGACTTGGGAAGCGTGAGCATTCTGAAGGTGGGGACCTTTAGGAAAGGGTTGATAAGCAAGAGATCTAGTATAGGACTCCAAGGTCCTTCCCCTCCTTGGTACCAGAAAAATCCTCGAGTAAAAACCTCTTCCTTTTCCTTGCAGATGCACTGGTTCTATGGTGCCTTGAGTCAGCAGTGCCAGCAATACAGGCTGCAGCAGGTGGAGCTAACTGGTGGGTGGCTAAGGAATGCCTTTTCGTACAGGAGTGGAGATCCTGGACATGAAGTATCCATTATGAATGATGGAAAGGACCCATTTCTTTGAGGTGATGTGGGACCACACAGGAAGACAGTGACAGAGGCAGGCAGACAGGGGTACAGAGGTGGGGGGGGTGTAAGACTGGTAGTTAGACACTACCTGCCCTGTCTTGAAAGGGAGGCCTCTGGCTGGGGGGCTGGAGAAGCTCTAGCTGGAGGGGGCTGCTTTCTAGGTCGTCTCCTGGTCCTAGTGGGAGCCATAGGTTGAGACTGCTTTCTTATGAACTGTAGAGACTTGACGAGATCAGCTACCTTAGAGCCAAATAAGGCGGAGTTATCTAAGGGGGCATCAGTCAGTTTAGTCCTGAAATCATCAGAGAGAGGCTGAAGGTGTAGCCAAGAATATCTCACGGCAGAAGCTAATGTAGCTGACCTAGCTGAGGCTTCAGCTGCATCATAACTACACCTTATGGAGTGTCTGTTTACCTGAGAGGTAAGAGCTACTAGGGAGGACAGGGAGGGTTTGGCTGCACAATTTGGGAAATTGGCCAAGTCCCTGGAGGCTTTTTCCAGCAGGGTTAAGGAATACTTGGCTACGTGAGTTTGTTTGTTGGTGGCTCTGAAGGCCAGAGTGGCAGAAGTGTAAATCTTCTTGCCAAGACACTCCACTGACTTGCTGTCCTTGTCAGTTGGGAGAACAGTAGTAGTGGGTAACAGTTTGGTAGCCCTATCAGTGGAGATGGAGATAATTGCAGGGTCAGCTGGAGAGCACTATCAGAAACTTATCTGTTTCTGGAACTTTGTATAGTCTATCAGCCCAGTGTGGGGCTGGAGGCTGTGAGTCAGGGTAGAGGGATGCTGCAGAAAAGGAGGCACAGCTGAAGGGCTGGGAGTGTCCATCTGCATGAGGTCGTAGAATCTTTTCTGTACTTCAGCCATGACAGTGGATTCCCACTCAAGGTGGTCTTTCATTTTACTAATAGTCTCTCTGAAGGTTAAATCAACTGCTGGGAAGTCAGGGTCAATGGACTCTTCTTCAGGGGGGCCATAGCCCAGTGGAGAGGAGATCTGAGAGGTGTAGGAGAGAGAGTTCTCTGAGGAGGAGTCTGAAAGTTCCCCTTCGTCTCTCTTGGCAGTGTCTGAGGTCACAGGCCTATGGCTCAGGATTGGAGGGACAATGGTAGGACTTGCTACTGAAGTTGGACTTAAGGCCATAAAAACGTTGAAGAGACTCTGGCTGAAGGCTTTCCAATCGGGCGTGCTTTCAGATGGTGGAGAAAGATGTTTTATCTTTTGTTTTTTTCTTTAGAGGCCGAGCTGCTGTCCGGGTAGAAGGCCTTGGGTCAGAGGGGTGGATGGGATCAGTGGAATCCGATGGGCCCACTGAGAAATCTGGATCCCCCCGGTATCTGGAGCAGACTCCTGTAGTGCCTTTACAGACGTGCCATCCACTCAAGAATGTGAGACTTCCTCGTAGGTACCCACTTTATACGGCGGAAGCAGATTTCTTTGCCAGCCTGATGTCGGCCACAGGCTGAGGTACGGTCAACAGAGGCGCAGTGGAAGAGGTAGGCCGCATGGAACTGGGCCTCTTTGGCAGTTCTACTCGGGCGTCAGAAGTGCCTTCCATCCCTAACGCAAGCTGCTTTAACCGCTGGTTCTCAAGATAAAGGCTTAGAGCCTGCAAATAGGCGACAAAGGGTCTTAGGGACGAATGTTTGACAAATAGGGCAAGACTCGTGGTTGTGTTCTTTGCACAGACAAAAAAAAGCACTGATCGTGACTGTTCTTGTGGTAAATCTGCCGGCCACACTTAAACTTGCCCCTTCCGGAAGACATAAACTACATTTAAAATAAAGGACTGAAAGGTTCCCAATGGGGTACTTATCTGATTTTTTCAAAACAGAATCTGCGGGTAGCAGGAACACCTGGCGTATGACTGGAGGCTGAAATGTTATAAGGGCTGGTGCATACAGATGTTACTTTCATGGCCCACATTCCTGCTACCACGTCAAGACACCCAACGCACACTGTGGGACTGAAAAACTTTGGAATACTGGCCGGACGTACTTGAAAAGATGAAAGGTAAACCCACGTATAGAATACTGCAACACTGGAATAGAAGGACATTGAAGGATTCTTCTGAGCTAGGACATAGGATTTGAATTGCCTAGACACAAGGTTAAATGGTATTGACTGCCAATGAAGCAATAAATAGCAAATGGAAAACAAAATCTAAACCAATTGTAATTTAAGTACCGAAAATTGTAAAGGAGATGTACTGTAAAAATTTTTTTTTACTATAGGTTCATAGGTTCATACTAGGCTATCTGCCCAAGGGCATTTATAAGCCTAGCCCATAGTTATGTGGCTTTCACCAGCCCTTTAGTTTGAATAAAAACTATGCCTATCATTTTTCTGTGCCTCTGTCAAGCAGTGACACTGAAGTAATCCCTGGGGTATATCTGCGATCTCCCATCCATTGGTCAAGATTCCTCTTGAACAAGGCCAGCGAGGTGCTCTGCCTCACATGTACCGGGATTTTGTTCCACAGCATAGGGAGTCTCTGGGTGATGAATCTGTCCCTCCAGCACGTTCTATTTATAACCGTGTCAAGGTTTAAGTCTCCCGCCCTTGTGGTTCTGAGGGATCTAGATTTTTGAGGTGAAGCATATTCATCAAATCTGGGTTTGACATGGCCTTATATGTCAGGCACAGGTCACCTCTGAGCAAGCGGTATGAGACTGAATAAAGCTGGAGTTCTTTCAGTCGGGCAGCATAAGACATATTTTTGAGACCCTTTATCCTTTTGGTGAGGAACTTTTGGGGCCTTTCAAGCTGCATCAGGTGTCTGGTCAGATACATTCGAACGGGCATTGTACTCAATCATAGGTCTAATGAGTGATGAGTACAGGGGACGATGACCTCCCTTGATCTAGATGTGAATCCCTTCATGATCAGGTGGGCGATATAGAAGGTTTTCCTAACTACTTTAGCAACATGAGTGTCAAACGAAGACTACTGTCAACTTGGGTCCCCAGATCCCTGATGACTTTTTCTGTGCTCAGTGGATTGTCACCTATATGGTAGCTAGGGGTAACCTTGTTTTTCCCGAAGGGTATGACTATGCATTTTTGGCGTTTAACTTCAGGCCATGGCTCTGGCACCAGTTATCCATTTCTGTGAGGCCCTTCTGGAGGATATCTGTGTCAGATGTGTTTTCGACTATGGCCCAGTTTGCAGTCATCTGCAAACTTTGTCAGCCATAACCCTCCTGTGTTTGCTTGTACTTCAGAAAAGTAGATGCCGAACAAGAGTGGACCCAGGACTGAGCCCTGTGGGACACCACTTGTGACAGGCTTTGAGTCTGACATGGCTCCAGCAACTCTGACCCTGTGGGTTCTGTCGCTTAGCCAGTTAGCAACCCATCTTGTGATGTATGGGTTTACATTCAAGCTGATGAGTTTTTCGATGATACCTGAGTGGGGTATTGTGTCGAAGGCCTTTGCCAGGTCGAGGTAGGCTGTACGGACTGCCTTTCCCTCATCAATGGCCTTGGTGACTGTCTCGAAAAAGTCAACCAAGTTTAAGAGGCAGGATCTGCCTTTGACAAAGCCAAACTGGGTTGGATCCAAAGTCTGCAAGTTCCCTATGTCTTTATTTATGAGTTCCATTATGATCCTCTCCATGGCTTTGCAGATAAGGCTTGTCAAGCTAATGGGGCGGTAATTTCCAGGGTCTGTGGAGGCACCGCCCTTATGAAGTGGGACCACAGTCGCGTCGCCACTCCTTGGGCACGTATCCTGAGGTGAGGCTAAGATTAAACAGCTGTCCTAACTGTGGGTTTAATTCCTCGTTGAGTTCATGAAGCACACAGCCGGGGACACCATCCGGTCCCATGGATGCTGTGTTTTTGCCTTAGTGAGGGCAGTTCTCACCTGGGCGTTGGAGATGTTTGGGGGCTACAATCCTCTGGAATAGATATCTCTCCTTTTGGGGGAGAAGTTTGCACTGAACCTGTCAGCCAGTATGTTAGCAATGTGTGTAGGTTCAGTAATTTTCACATCATTTTGAACTAATTCTGAGCATATCTGGGAGTTTCCTCCTAGGTTTCTAACATAGCTAAAGAAGGCCTTATGATTGTCTTTAGAGTCCTTGGCGATTTTTCTCTCAAAATTTGCCTTGGATGATTTTATGAGAGCTCTTAGTTTTTACTTATAATGATCAAAGGTGTCTTACCTTTCAAGGATTTTGCTCTATCTTGTAGTAGCTTCCTCCTTTTGTTGTAGAGCTTGTTTATGGCTGGGGTCCACCAGACTGGACGCTTGCCTTTGGTACAGAGAGTCTTAGTTTTGTTTGGGATTGCCTGATCCATGCAGTCCTGTAGGTGCTGGTAGAAGGCATTTGTAAGTGATTCAGCGGTTTGAGTAATGTTTACCACTGGCTCAGGGGCCTTAAAGGAGACCACACTAGTTTTTAGAAGTGTGAAATCGGCTTTTGAGAAGTTTTTCACTGTGGTCTTTTGTTTCAGGTGGGGCGGGATGAGGACCTCCAGCGAGATTAGTTTATGATCTGATCTCACCAGTGAGGGGTATACTTCGGTGTTGAACATTTTGATCCCATGTTCGTGATGATGAGATCAAGTATGTTTTCACCTCTTGTGGGGATGGTGACTAGTTGTTCCATGGCATTTGAGTTTATGAACTCCAGGAATCTTTGGGTTAGAGTGTTCGGGCTTGAGTAGTGTTCCCAGTCTATATTAGGGTAGTTGAAGTCACCTAGTATGATGGTGTTTGGAGATACATTTATCCTCCAATGTTTTCAGGAAGGCCATGTGAGGTTCCTGAGTTTGAGAGGGTGGCCTGTAACATGCTACAAATTGCAGAGCAGTCTTGCCTATGGTTAATTGCACCTGGATGGTCTCCGATGCATCGTGCATTGCCACCAACCTTGAGGTGTGGGTGTCCTTTATGAATATGGACACCCCCTCCTTTCTTGGTGTTGCCGGATTTTGGGGCGGGCATTATGATATGAGGTGAAACCTGTTAGTGCTGGGGTGCTCTCAGGAGCCTTGAACCAGGTTTCTGTCACAGCACAGACATCGATGTTCTCCATATTGAGAAGGGCCTCGAGTCGTGCATCCTGAGATTGAGACTTCTGGCATTGAGCAGCATTACCCTTAGTTTTTTCCTTTTGGTGTTCTAGGGTGGTAGGTTTAGAATTTGAGCCTTGCCTAAAAAGGCACTATGGGGTGGCAAGAGCCTTTGCCAATATCCGGAAGCCCAGGGGTGACAGGTGCAAGCCGTCCCTTGAGCAGCGTGGCTTGTCCAGCATGTCATCCCAGGCAGACAGACATTGATCCCCTTTGAATGACACCAGAATTTAAGCCAATTATTAAAGCTGATCATCTTATCACTGTATTGTGGCATCATTCTAGGTGAAGGTAGGATACTGCTCAAGGTCAGGGTCATACCTGCCTGGGCTACATAATCAGAGAGCTCCTCGACGTCCCTTTTCATGTAGTCCAAGGAGGTACGTCTCAGGTCGTTGACACCAGCGTGGACAATGACTGAGTCGTACTTGTACCTGCTGTTGAGAGACCTGAGTGCTTGCGTTATGTGGCGGATTCTAGCGCCCGACAGGCAGCTTACTGTGACCTTCTCCTTACTCAGTCTGGTGAGCGGGACGTCAGTGTGTCTGACTATGGAATCACCAATGACAAGTGTGTCTGGCATTTTGTTTGGCCTTAAGGGCTGTGACTGTTTGACACACTGACTGTGTGGTCTATGTGTTGCATGTGTTGGGTCGTGAGGTGGTAGTTGTTTGGGTGTCTGCTTTGGTGGCCTCTGCTGTTTTGGTAAATTTTTGTCCAGAGCCTCCGAGTATGTCTTTGTGTGAGTATGTGTATGATTTGAAGTTGTGATGGTACCATGTGTGACTGGGTATGTATTGTGTGTGGTTGCCTTCTCCTCCTGTCTGGTCTTGCCAGTCCTATGTTGAGACAGCTCAGCCTCCAGTTTGGCCGTATAGTTGCATCTCTCGCATGTATTTGTGTTTTGTGGGAGAAGGAGAGGATTGTCTGTGTACATGAGGCAATTGTAACATTGCCTCAATATTCCCAGGTTCACCAGTTGAGCTGGAGAGGACACTAGCAACTGATCCCTCGACATACTAGAAGTAGTAGATAAAGAACTTTCAAAGGACTCGGAAGTGGGTTTTGGGCTGGTGGGGTACTATCTATAATAAGAGTGCTTTATCAAGGTGCAAGTACTGTAGGAGTAAGTGCTAGGCTTTACAGATAGAGAATAGTCTACTTGGGAATCAAGTAGAGATGAACTTTTCAGTTATAGGATATGCTGGTTAGATCAGCAGTACAGTTTAGCGTGTTTTATAGCAGGGGGGCTGAAGGGAGCTAGGAATTGGCCCAAAAACGACCAATGGACTACTAGTTTCTGGCTGAAACTTCACCAAATCGGACAAAAAGGCCGCTCAGTGCTTCCCACTCCCACTGGTAAGCAAAGAAACTTCCCTCCTTCCTAATAAGGCAATGGATCAGTAGCAGGAACTAAAAACAAAGCCCAGGGATCAGCAACTCTGAAACTGGACTACTCTAGTTCAGTAAAGTGGGAAAACAAGAGATTTTTGTTTTATTACAGAGATAAGGAAAAAACAGACAGTAAATGCTATAAATGCTGTAAATCGGCTAGCGCACTTTAGTGTGTAGCCTACAGAAACAATTTGCAACAATTAGTAACTTAAAGTGCAATAAACAGTGTAAAATGCAGAAATCACTTAAAGTAGCAGTAAAAAAGGCGAAATGCAGTCGCTAGCTTAATAACAGTGGGAAAGCCACAAAAAATACTTATATCTGGTAGAAAGTCACTCTTTTAGCTCTCTGCTGCTTGGATCACTCTGCAGGCCACCACGAGGATCTGTGCAGAGTTGGTACAAGCTGGAAAACACGTGTTTAGCGTTTCTTCTACTGAAATACCCATAGCTATGTCACAGTCTAAAACAGGATTTGATAAGTTTTTCCATTTTGTGCATTTTTAAAGCATGGCCAAAGTAAACATTCCTGTTAAAAACTCTAGCTATGAAAAGCCACTTAAGAATCCACACCAGAGCAACCCATTAAAGACGGAAAAAGTCACTAAGAGAAACTGCTCTGGGGCACTCATGAAAAGGTACCCTTCTGTCCACTGAACACAAACGTCAAGACACCAACAGTATGAATTCAAATATATTTTAAGTGAACAATTTAAATAATGCAAACTATTTCATACAATGTACACAAAAATGGAAAAAAATAAAGCAATACTAAATGTGGCACAAGTTTTAAAGACACACACTAAACTATCATCTTAACTTTATTTATGAGACTAGACTTGTGATCACATTTCAGAATGCAACATGTTTTCATTTTCTAACTTTTCCACCGTTTTTATATGGCTTTTTGTACAAAAAAACAAACTTTTGAAAAGCTGTTTGCGCATGAAACACAAAGCTTACTACTTCCTGGATTAATATCACCAACTTTCTTATTTTGATGTCACCAATCCAAATGCTGGGAAAATGCAGATGGCTGTGTAGCTTGCAGTTAAGCAAGTAGACTGTGATAACAGAACCTCACAACCTCAGATGCCGACTGCAATCAAATAAATGAAAACAAACATCCACATGGTAGGTTGCATAACAAAGAGATACTCTTCCTCACTTTGCTATTTTCAGATGAAAAATAGCAGTTCAGGGAACTACAGACATTAGCTAGAGTCATGTTAGCCTTACACTTCCCAGTCAAAGCCATGTAGCTACATTACACAGATCATAGATGTACCTTGCTCAAACATCCAGAAGAGACACCAGGGATTGTCATGGACAGTCCAAGTGATTTTTAAATGCAATATTATACAGAAACAAATATCCAAAAGTGAGGGGTAACAGAGGATGCCAATGGAGCACCTAGTCTTTGAAGTATTTTTGATTTTAACTGAAAGCCACTGCATGTTACAGTCATCTTGCATACTCACTCCTCCCTTCAACTGCATCCTTCACTAATTCACACTTGGGTCCATTCTCGCTGTCCTCCCGTGTACCTTTTTCTATTCCCTGCTGCTTATGTACGTCTAGCCAACCTTTACTGCTTTTTCCTGCAACGAGTTATCCTCATCACCATAATTATTTCTAGATGACTTTAAATATTGTCAACATGGGAAGTGAGTCTTGTAGATAGTCATTCAGATTTATAGGTTCATAGGTGTTTAAGTGCCTTTTTAAGCCTAGCTATGCATCCCAAACCTCTGTCAAGTTCCGATACCCTCGTTAAGTGTAAGTATGGTCCTGGGAGATGAACCATTTACAGGTTATCTGTTTGCATTAGAGAGGCAGGTGCCAAATCAGGGCTGAATTTCCGTTTTCCCATTCAATTGTCGCAGTTGCACTTGAATTGTGTTAGGGAGGAGCTCTGCTTCACATGGATGGGGAGTCTGTTCCATAGACAGGGTACTCTCTGGGATAACATAGCTCTCTCTCCAGCAGGTCCTATTTATATCACAAGCAAGATTTAAGTCTTTAGAACAGGTAATTCTGGTAGTGTTTGTTTTGTGGATATGCAGGAGGTCCACCAGAGTGGGGTCTGGCAATTATAACATTATCCTTGGCTTTGGGGGATCCTTTCTTTTTGGAACCTCTCTGTCTTTGCTTTGTTTGCCTGTTTTGTTTCTTGACAAAGTTAGCAGAGGTAGCATTAAACCCTTGACAAACCTGGAGGAAGGAAGACTGAAAAATCTGAGAAATTCCCTGAATTAGCTCACCTCTTGTCACACGTTTTAAGGACCTCTGGAGCTGATGGTTCAAAATCTAAATCCCTCTCTAAGGGAGAAACGTTTGGAGAATACAACTACATAAACCTCCTCATAATAATTCCAGGGGCAGCAGTCATGGAAGTAGCATCATCAGAATCATAAGCACATTTTAAACAAAGAAGCAATCGTGTTACAAAAAGATATTTTCTAAGAAGGACAAAATAAAAGTTAAATACTCACCATAAATATGCATCTGTGTTCACCCTTCCTCAACCGATGGGGCTCCGATGTGACCTCAGATCTGCCTTCAGTCACTTCATTTGATTTTGGATCCGTAGGGTAAGCCCTCCCCTTACCCATAATCTCTTCTCCTGAAGTACCTCAAATATAGTCTGTCCTCTAGTCACCCTACTGATTTACACCAAAACGTATGCCCAACAGTTAGCATATTCTAAATTAATTTGTACTTCAAACTAGAGCAGAATGAAGACAACTGGAGCTCGCTCAGTAAGGCTGGCAGGAATTACTCAGACATATATACTAGAAGTCCAAACAAAAGGAACTTGTAAAGGAGAAGGTGGAGTGTGGGAGGTTGAAGAAAGAGGAAACAGACCACAGAGATGCATAGTTATGGTGAGTACACAACTTTTATACATGGTGTCTTTTTCGTCCATTCCCCAATTGATGGGAGAGAATCCCCAGCTAGAGTAACCCTGGGTGGTCCTCAAGGAAGGATATTCCAGAGTACAGTGAAACCAAATGTTGTCCTATACCTAGATAAGATATCCAATTTGTAATGAGATATAAAAGTATGAGCAATGTACAATGCAGAAGTTGTACAAACGTCATATACGGAAGTTCTGGACCAAAAAGCAGATGATGTGGCCATGTATCAACCCTTTATTCTTACAAACAAAGGAAACGCAATCAGTGAACCACCTTGCTCAATTTAGCATTGGAAAGAGCGAGAAAATTGGTCTGATTTTCTGAAAACTTTAATTCTATGAAGATAGAATTTAAGTTGTCTATGAACATCCAACAGGTGCAGCATGTATTCTTCAATGCTGGAAAATCTTGGAAAGAAAACAGGTAGACTGATGGACTGGTTGACAGCCGCTTATGGTATCATCTTTGGTAGGAAAGAAGGGTTAATCCAAAGGGACACCTTATCCTTCTGAAAAATCAGATGCGGTGGGTGGAAAGAGGGCCTGGAGTTCTGATACTTCTCTAGTTGATGTAACAGCAACCAAAAAAAATAAATTCAAATGACAAGAACTTAAAGTCCACTGTAGATGAAGGCTCAAACAGAAAGCGTGAAGTACTGTTATATCCCAAAGAGTAGTGGGGTCCTTAACAGGTTGAAGTAATAAGGTACGTTTAAGAAATCCTTACATAATCTCAGAGAAACCAAAGAAAGCTTTTCACTTAAGTGAAAATTAGAAACAGCAGTAAGATGGACCTATACTGTAAAGTAACTTGTTCCATTACTGAAAATGAAGTAAGGAAGTCAAGAACAGCTGGGATAGGTACTGAAAAAGAATCCAATAGTCTCTGGATAGTCCAAATGTTAAAACTTTTCCATTTGCTCTTATAAATCTTCCTAGAAGAATCCTTCTGGGACGATGTAAGGATATGACAAAACAGAGGAAGAAAGCCTTGAGTGCAAAGCCATCAATGGAAGTAGATAAACTATGGGGTCAATGTGGGGGTTCCAATATCTGTCTAAGGTAGCCCAGATGGGTGAGATAGAAGACCCTGACATGGATTCAACACCCAGGTAGAGTGAACCAGGTGACAGCAACGGAAGGAAAACCACACTTTTAAAGGGCAGAAATGTGCAATGAGGATTAAGTTGTTCTTCCACTGAAATGCTTTCAGAAGAAACTTGAGAATGAGAGGGGTGGGGGCAACTGTGAATCAGAGTGTCTCTCGGTGACTCCCCCTCTGGAAGGAAAAGGCCAAAGTACCTGCTGCATTTGGAATTGAGGGAAGAAGCAAAGAGGATGCAGCACAGTTGGCCCCTTTGGTAAAGACTTATTTCTGCCACTAATGGATTGAGAGACCACTCGTGAGGAAGTAAGATGGTTCTGTTCAGTTTGACTGCCAGCAAGTTGCACTTCCGGATGCATTCTACTGTCAATGCATATTCCAGAGAAGAGATCGCTCACGGACACATCCTCACCGTCTCTCAACATAGGGGGTAGGACTACGTTCCTCTCTTCTGATGTACCAGACCACCGGCATATTGTCAGAACAGAAACCATCCCCACAGAGAGAACATCTACGAATGCCTGTAATACCAATAAGACTGCTCTCATTTCTAGGACACTGATGTAAAGACTGACAGCCAGTTGAGACCACGATTTGGACCACCCTTCCCAAGAAATGCCTCTCCCAACCCCAACCGTAGTTGGGAGGCATCCGTAGTCACTGGGACCTTGGGCACAGGAGGAATACAAGAGCCACCCTGAGAGATTTCTTCTGCGTGAATCCACTAGGCTGTGTTGTCTGCAAATATTTGTAACTCAAATAGGTGCAGAGTGATATCCGACTTGACCAGTGTACTGCAAAGGTTCACTGCAGCACCCTCATGTAAAACCTTGCTAAAGGTACCAGAACTATTGAAGTTGCCATTGATCTGAGAAGCTGCAAGATTAGCTTGGCTGGAGGGAAAGAGAGAGAGAATGAGTGATGCTTGTCCTTCAGATCGCTTAACCTTGTCTGTGGTAAGCAAGGAAAAGGCAAGGTATCCTCTTTCCAAGCCCCAGGATTTGGGACTCTGGAAAAGGATAGAGAAAGTTGCCTGTTTAGTGTGGAGCAAAAAGATCTACCCAAAGAATACCACACCAGTGGAAAATGTACAGAAACACATCTCTGTGAAGCATCCATTCTTATGCTTTTGTGCTGGACCTGTTCAGAGTATGCCATTAGACCATGCTCTGAGGGAATGTAAGCTAACTGAAGAGTCACTTAATACTTGAGAGTTATATCCCGGACCTGAAGTGCTAGTTTGCAAAGAAGATAGGACCTTGTACTCCCTTGTTTGTTGACATACCACATCACTGTGGTACTGTCTGTAAAAACTTTGAGGGACCCAGGATGAAAGGGGGAGTGAAAAGCCTGACGGGCCAGAAGCAGAGCCCTCATGTCCTTCATATGGATGTTATCCGACTTCTGACAGAGGCCAGAGACCCTGAACCTTGATGGGAGGTGAAGGAGGTCCTCCCATCCCCTGTCTGAGGCATTTCTAAACAGCTGTCATTTTGGTTACTGACATGGCAAGAACACTGGTGAAAATTTGTCTTGGTATAAAAAAGGAGCTATAACTTAAATTAAATGTGGATGATAGTGTGCATGGATGCTCATATTGTGGTCATTGTGTTTATCGTAAAGAGGTGTCTAAGACTAAATCATTTACATCTATTAATACATCTAAAATTCATACTATTAGACAATTAAATTATACGTACTTCTGAATGGGTCTATATCGCAGTATGCCAATGCTGGACTTTTTATACTGTGCAAATGTCTAGACCTTGGAAATAGTACTAAATGACATGAAATGCAAGCATGACAAATGCTTTATTTAAACTTGTTAGAACATGTTGCTGCACATTTTGTCTTTATAGGAAATAATTCTGTTAAGGGTGGTTTATCTTTTGAATCTAAACGAACTTTTGGACACGAGAGAAAAATGTGGATTATAAATCATGGAGCTGTTTATAAACCTGGACTAAACAAGTATTTTTAGATATTTAAATTATTAATATATTAATTTATAATTAAAGTTTTAATGACAGTCATTTGATGAAGGTTATTTAGGCCTAGGTTCACGATGACTTGATAGTTACACAATTTAAAGTGGTTGCATGGATATATTTTATTGTTTAAATTATTTGTTTGTATATAAAAGGTGATGTCTCTTGAACTTCACTTGTACTTAATGTCAAGGGTTTGACTGCACTGGTGATACCAATGGGTGAAACTGGTCTGCTGTTCTGAATGCCATGTTGCCTTTCTTTAAGGCTTTAGTTATTGAATAGTTTGAAATAATTTTCGAGTGCTGGTTACTTTTTGGATTTTATGTACATACATACAGATTATATATATATATATATATATATATATATATATATATATATATATATATATATGGACTGGACACTCTAAATTGGCCCTAGGCGTGAGTGAGTGCGTGTGCCTTCTGTGGAAGGTTGGGCGGCGGGCTGGCAACTCTACACCATAAAACTCCACTGCCAATCATGAGCGGACAGGTGATCCGCTGTGGCGACCCCTAACCGGCAAAAGCCGGAAGAGCAGGATATGTACACACATACGTATACACACACATTTATACACACACACCTCATTTATAGACACATACATTTAAAAAAATAAATAAATATATATATATATATATATATATATATACACACACACACACACACACACACACACACACACACACACACAAGTACATAAGCAGCACCCCCCCCCCCAAAAAAAAAACCTTTAAAATTGCTTTTTATACATAAAACTGGTAAAGCTTTCCCGACCACACTTCTGTAGCTATGTGTGTTTCTTGAAGGATATTGCCTATGTTCATAACAGAAAAGCAATGCCAAAATCATAACCACTGCAAAATGAATGCAGCAGAGACTGTTAACTTGTTGCTTAAGCAGTAGGTTAAGTAGCAGAAGCACAATGTCAAACCTCCCTCCACTGTTCACAAACTGCAAAATAAATACGCACCCTAAAGAAGGAACCCAAAAGTTTG